>NC_081406.1:226284745-226584745 GCF_030272615.1 Cryptomeria japonica
GAAAGAACAAGCGAGGAACGATGGAACAATGAGAGGCTGAAAATGAAAGACAAAAGCAGCATATGAAGAAATTATGTGACATAAGAACAGTGGGAGAAGAAGGTATGTCATCCTCAACATCTCAATTCATTTTACCAAACGAACATAATGCACCTAATAGCAATTGAAGAAGAGACATTTGATTTACCGTATGAACCTAATGCAATTAAAGAATATACCACATTGAATAATCAATTAAATGATGAACATACACCTTCTATTTGATGAATTGAATGTAGATAATGCACCGATGTTAACACCTCCTAGAATCATTCATAGGAAACCAAAGTATCTAATTAACATTGATGAGAATATATTGAAGCCAATTCTCGATAAAATGAATGAACAAACTTGTAGGAGAATGGTTAAAATAATATGGAAAAACTATTTTGAAAATTAAATCAAACTGTAAGATGTCAATTAATTGTTCAAATGATTAAAAATTTGAATTTTAGAGAGAATGAAAATTCTAGGCCTAAGATCATCTGAAAGTAATAGTGAAAGAACTATTGTGAGAAATCTATTTGATGCACATCAAGCTATTGGTTCAAAATCATGTACTAAAGATTCTAATGCTACTCGATGTGTCATTAAATCAACCATAATGAGAAAGAAAATAAAAAAAAATCGTTTGATAAGAAAAAAAAGTAAGTCATTAAACGTTAGTAGAACAACATTAAGTAAATCATTACAGAGGTGACAAAAAATAGAGGAACGTAACAATAATTCTCTTTGGGCATTCTTGGGTAGACTACCACACAAAGACAAGGTTGTTGTTGATGCACTAAGAACATTAATTGAAAATTTTTGGCATGAAAACATAAGAGTTTCACCCAACCAAAGAGATGTTGTTAGAAGGCGAATCGGGTCTACAAATCATGAGCCACATGCCAAACACTATTTGGATATGACTCAAACTAAATTTTATGAAAGATTCCTTCAAAAGTTTCCTCAAATAAGAATTTCTCAAAGATTTTTTGAAATGGAAAAGCCTTTTTATATTAAGATTAATCATGTATGCACCACATGTTGTTGTAGGATGCATATTTAATTTTGCATGCACTATGATATTTTTCATCATATTTACATTCTGCTTTGCACACTAACGATGTTTTGCAGGAATGCAATATACAAGCACCTCCTAAGTCAGTAAGAGAATTTATTTCAAGTGTGCTATGTAATAGACATGATGGTTGCATTTATTATAAGATGCCTTGTTTGGAAGGTTTTTGTGTTATATGTGGTGGTTTATAACATTTACCAAGATGTGTACATTTGGAGAGCACACCTGAAATTGGTAGGAAACTAGTTTATTTTAGAAAATACAAGACAGTCACATAGGGAGTTAAAGATGGAATAGATTTGAAGTAATGTGAGCTAGTGAAAAATGATATATGTGTAGCTGAATTTATGAAAATGTTTCAAAAGAAACTAGTTTATGAGTACATAATACATACACATAGAGCTTGATGGTTAGATGAGCAATTCAAGTTATGTAAGGACACATTTCCTCTTGGCACCATTGTCTCTATTGTTGATTTTCCTGAAAATTATACACTACAACCTCAAAATGAAGTGCAATCTATTTATTATCATTCTACACAAGTTTCTATTTTTGTACACGTAGCATGCATGTAGATGATAGCACAGAGGAGGATAGAAAGTTTGTAAGAGAGTATCACTTATACATAAGTGATGATCGAACTCATTCATCAGAGTTTGTACAAGGATGCCTTAAAGTTTTTTATGATAGTTTAAGGGAAAGGAACATATGATACAACCGACACTTAATAGGGTCGGATAATTGCACCGCACAATTCAAGAATGCAAGGATGTTTTATTGGTTGACAAGGATGCATATGACAAGAAGTGTACAACATTTTTGGAATTTCACTGAGGCTAGACATGGTAAGGGAGAGCACGATGGTGCAAGAGCATGTGTAAAAAGATCCCTAGCTAGAGAAGAATTGAAGTACGAAGGTGGTGCTGAGTTGCTAGATGCAGAAATAATTGTGCGATGGTGTAATTCTATGATGGGTCTAGGTAATCCAAGTACATCAATGGTTCATAGATATTTTGGGTTGATCACTAAATCTAACATTGAAAACTATCTAGATTTTTGTACAGTTGCAAGATCGAGTGACATGTACTCATTTATGAGTTCAAATGCAAGTTCACTAGTAATTTATATGAGACAGATGGTACGTTTTTTCTCTTCATGCATGTATTGTTTGTGGGAATAATGTGAATCACAAGAGTGGGTTGACAAATGGTCTTGTCGACCATTGGTTCCCATTGATACATATCAAATTCCCAAAGCACTACAATTGAGCCAGATGAAGACATCAGTGGATTTTGACCATGTATCCGACCTAGTGGATTCAAGTGATTTTTTGAGTTAATTTTTTTGCAACTATTCTTTTTGGTTCATTTTGTTGTACATCATACTTTTTTTTTGGTATTAATTATCACTTTATTAAATTCAGGTCATGTGTATGCAGTTATTGCAGAAGAGAACAATGAAGAAGGAATGGATTACTATTTGTGTCTTTGTGTTGAGCCTAAAAGAAAATTGACAACCACAATCATTGGCGAAGAGGGTATTGAGTACCCAATAGGGTTTGTTGTCGTGACAGAAACATGGCTTAGGAGATACCCTATCAAGAATTTGGATGATTGGTTGTTCGAGGAATTTGAAACACACAGACATATTCTTCATTTCTCTACCCTTCTTGTTGCAACAAATATTCATTTGATGAAGTATCGTGGTAGACCTCATAACAAGATTTTATGGAAAGTTCGTGAATCTGACCACAAGGCAATACTTGACACAATACGGGTTAGAGCCGATCCTGAAGGCTCACTTGATTGACTCTATGGTTAAAACTAGAATGATTTTGATAATTTTGTATATGTCATCAATGAATTATTCTATATTCATTTTTTGTATATATAAATGCCCATCAGCTGATTTTTACATGTTTAGGGGCATAATTTGGTATATTTAAATTGCAATGAGTTGATTTGTACATATGTAGATGCCAAATTTTGTATATTAAAATGGCAATGAGCTAAATCGCACATATTGTAAATCCAAATTTTGTATAAAATCCCATGAGATTATTTGTAAAACATTTTTTTGTATATTCAAATAGCCAAGAGCTGATTTGACCATATTTAGAGGCAAATTTTGGAATAATATGTGACAATGTTTTGTGACTATTTTTTGTGTCTATGTTTTGTGACTATGTTTTGAGTTTATGTGATGTGATAAGGTCAATCATGAGAATTCTTGATTCTTTTATAATCATGGAGAATTATTTGAGTCATTATCGGGTCATAGGAGTCATAGATTGAGTCTAGATACAATTTGAGGAAAAAATTGTCATTATTGTCAAAAACATTGTCAAAAAGGTTGTTAAGCAACTTGTACATTGCGTCGGTAGGGTATGACTCTTGATGTTCCGATGCTTTGGGATGCACGAGAGGAGCATGCCTAGTGTAAACCTTCCCACATAGATGTGCTCATGATGTTGGTTTGTGTACACGACGAACCAAATCAATTCTAGCCTATCTTACAACTTTTCATTGCATGCAACTAACGGTTTTTGCAGCAGGTGAGACAATGCTACCAATTGAAAATGGCTCTGAGTCATCAAAAAACAAGATAGGACATTGTATATGAGCCTCACACAACCCCATGGGTTCAAACAGATTGATCATATGTGTCCTGGATTGGAAGAAATAGTTCATCAAAGTTTGACAATTTTTTGGACTCAACGCACTTGAGAGATCGCATTGATAGGGTATGACTCTCGATGTTCTGGTGCTTTGGGATGCATGAGAGGAGCATGCCTAGTGTAAACCTGCCCACCCAGACATGCTCATGACATTGATTTTTGCACATGATGAACCGAATCAATTCTAGCCTATCCTGCAACTTTGCATTGCATGCAATTGATAGTTTTTGCAGCAGGCAAAAAAAGCTACCAATTGAAAATGGCTCCAGTTCATCAAAAACTGAGATAGGCCATTGTAGAGGAGCCTCATGCAACCACACAGGTTCAAATAGATTGATCATATATGTCCTGTATTAAAAGAAATAGTTTGTCAAACTTTGACAATTTTTTGGACTCAGCGCACTTGAGAGATCGCATCGATAGGGTATGACTCTTGACGTTTCGGCGGTTTGGGATGCATGAGAGGAGCATGCCTAGTGTAAAATTGCCCAATTAGACACACTCGTGATGTTGGTTTGTAACATGACAACCAAAATTTGACCATTGCAAGTGTGAGGGTGCTCTCGCACCACACACATATTGTTGTTTATATTCATATTGTCGATTTTTGTTGTTTATATTCATATTGTTGATTACATAGGAAAATATTCATTTAAATTTATAAGAGAGAAGCCACCAAATACAGAGAATACACAATAATGAACTAAATACAAGGAGTTTTGTAGTGTTAATTCAACATTTTAGAAATTTTATCAAATCATATTCCATGATTGCAATGTTTTATATCGTAGATTTTTGTTGTTTATATTCATATTGTTGATTACATAGGCAAATGATCAATTAACTTTATAAAAGGACAACTATGAAATAAAACAAATACACAATAATGAACTCTAGTACACATTTATTGGATTGAATATCAACATTTACATATATCAAAAAAAGGCATGTCTGCCAAGTCAATACAAGTATTACAAAAATGTGGCATATGCCATGTCCAAATTGATATGCAATAAAAATGTAGAATATATCTACATGTATTGGTCATTCTATGACCAAAACTAACACTATATGATCTTAAACTTGTGGTGGATCATCAAAATTGAGCATCTTCGATGCAGTACACGGCTCTATAGATGGCTGTAAAACCACAATTCAAAAGCCAAGTTAGAATTCTTTTGTAGAAAATAGTTCACAATTAACAACTTAACTATGCATTTAACTATAATTCCTTTGCAATTGAAATGTAGATTACCTCATCGGCTGATCTCGGAGCTAATGTCTTCGCTCTCCTCTCCTTATCACTCTTAGGATTTTTCTTGAAGACATACTTAAAAGGATCCATGTTATGGCCGTACCGCGAAGGGGTCTATTGCAGATTAAATGTACAATTAATACAATATACTAGCATAAATACATCAAAAACACTCAAAAGATATAATATAGAGAACAATTGTGTACCAATGCTTAAGATGCTTCTCCAATGGACTAAGGATGGCTCACCATCGATGGAGAAACTATCACTATTACCTATACAAAAAGTGATCAAAGATTAAATATAATTAATATAATGATAAGTATTGTAGGTTAAAAACAATTAATGTAATATATCAAACAAAAGTGTATCGGATCCTGAGATGCTTCTCCAGTGCATGGAGGAGGGGTCGCCATTGATGAAGTAGCTATGAATATTTCCTATATGAAAAAATTATAAGATTATAATATATCACAATTTCACATGTAAGCGTGCATATAATCATGAAATCAAGAAAATAAAGTAGAGATACACACCTCTGCCCTCTCTTGATCCATGAGCGAATCAAGTGCATTCAACAAATCCACATAGCTCAATGGTTGCTGTACATGTAAAATAGACAAAAAACACTAATCAATCTACAAAACCCAACTAATACTTGCTTTCAACATTTTCAAAAAATTGTACAACTAAAAATGTGTTCAATTACCTTCTTCCCACATTTTGGCGTCTTCGAGGAATTATTTTTCTTAGGATGAGGCCTAGACGTGGAGGGGGTACCCTAATAAAACAAAATTAATATGAGATATTCATATAGATAATATATTAAACATAATTTAAACAATCTAAAATGAAATGACTTGCATATTCCATCAAAACAATACATACAAAGGGTTGTACAAAATATGATACCATATAGCCTTGTAGGCCAAAATCGATCATTGAGAGCATGACGTCATCAATCTGGGACATTTGGTCCCCTGTCAGCACCTACAAACCAAAAATTGGACAAAGCATTAAAGATAGTTAGTATATCTTGTAATATTTTTGAATTCAAGGTGTACTATTCTATTTTAACATGTTACAAATTTATACCTCAGGCATCAAAGTTGCATCTGTAATAATTGCAAGAGGAGTATGGGATACCATTGCTGCATCCTGAAATGCATATTATTTGTCTCAATTTAAATCGATGTATAAATCAAAATTCATTTATGTAATTACAAATTTAAAGTGTCTGATAAATAAAATGCTATGAATTCAAATCAACATACCTGTGTCTGTTGCTGATGGGAAAACACCATGCCCATCAACTCATTTGTCAACGCCAAATCCTCAGTCGTGCAGGCCTGACATCAACTCCCACAAATCATGCATGAATGAGATGTGGATTCATTTGCATCGGCTGCATCATCTATCCCTGAGCATATACCCGAGCAACTGACACACATATGTTGAATGGGCTCTATGTCGCCACCTGGAGCAACTAATGGCTCATCATCCAATACAATAGGGTGTGCTAATGATGTCCCATGCTGGATGTTGGCACCAGTCAATGTTGTGGCTGCCTAAAGAGTCTATATCTCCATCAACATTTTCAGCTCTACTGGGATACCCTGATGCACCTTGGGTTTGGGTGCTATGGGGGATGACTCTCTAAGGCTACTCGCCTATGGGCTCCAAGTCTATCTTGCCCAGAGCCGCCACCTCTACCATGGAACTCTCTCATGTCAAAATAGTTTGGCTACACATTGAGCACAAACTCACAGTATACTTTTCTTAAAAAATACAATGGCACCTCATAATTATTACAAGGTGGATCATCAAAGACCATCCACCACCTCTGCCAAAAAATATTCTTCATCTGCACATTGGTACACCAATGTATGGGAAACCTCTTTGCATTAAGAGGTAATGAATGACCAGTTTTAGGATTAAAAAGGGCACATATTTGTTGTTTACTAATATTTTTGTTTTTCCCTCCCTCGTATGATAACCCATCAACATGGTATTGATGACACCTATCCCTAAAGTTTCCCCATTTGGTAATTTGTGTGGAAACATCTATGACACCACTAGCAAATCTTTCTAGGCTAGAGGCGAGGGATTTATGATGCTCAAGTTCGAATGTTTTCAATTTATCAATCAGTCTATTTATTTTAAATGTATTTTTCCCTAACTGATTAATTAATTTCTCCTGTGTTTTAGGTGTGCAGTCAAAAGGAGGAATTGGAGGTGTATCTTGTGGGTTTTTAGGAGGTTCATTTTGTTGTTCTTGTTGTGGATTATCAGAATCTGGTTTTTGAAACAAAAAATGAAAAATCCTAATCAAAATTAACTAAATGAACTTCAAAATGTAAAACAAATTGAACAAATGGGAAAGAAAGACAAAAATTAAGAAAAAATAACCTGGATCCATAGTGTCTAGAGGAGAAATGAGGCACCCCGTTCGCAGTTTCACGGAGGAAATGGGGAAAAAAATGTGGCTATCACAAGAAAATAAGACCTAGTTTTTTTTTAAATTTTTTTTGATAGGTCGTACATAGTCCTTTAGAGATTATTAGCCCGTACGTGCTCACTTTCCTAAAAGTAGCACGTACGTGCTACCTTTTTTTTGCTCGGGAACAATGAACCTAAGCGCGTACACACTACTTTTTTTTTCATGTTTTTTTTGGGTGGTGTCCACTTCTCTGACCACCATCTTTGTGCACATAACCTATCCTCAGCCTCTTCCTTGAAAAGAAAGAAATGATTAGGCAACGACATCCCCTTCTGCAAAGGTTATCAATGGAAAGCACTTTATTCTTCATAAATAGCCAAAAGAAAATGTTAATTTTGGGGATCAGGAACTTATTCCAGAGACAAGACCAAAAAGAGGTCGGAGCAAAGGATCTAGAGAGCAAAGCAAAGGCCTTAGAGACAAAAAATCCACCAAAAGGAGATCCCACCCAGACTAGAGAATCTTCAACAAAAATAAAGGGAATATGGATACAAGAGAGCCATTTCTAGAGAGGGAGGAGAATCAGATCCAAATTAGAAAAGTCAATCCAACTGCCATCCAAGATATAATCAACAACCCAAAATCCAATCATATCTTTATACTGCTCCATGAAAGGGGTTGCCCAACTATAATAAATTAAGGGACAGTCACCAGCCCACCAATCTTCCTATAAATGAATGTTCTGACCATTACCAATGCACCACTTTGAACCTTTAGAGATGAGGGATTTAGTATTTAAAAATCTTGACTAAAGGCTGGAAGCATGCTGGGCCAAGCAAAGAACTTCAAGAATATCTTGTAGTGATTGGGACGAACGAAGGTACTTATAATCAATGATAGTATTCCATTTATTGGACTCCTTAATCACTCTCCATAGTTGTTTGGTCAACATAGCCATATTAAACATGGATATGTCTAATAGCCAGCCCACCAAGTTTCTTAGGCATGTAGACTTGGTCCCAAGCAACCAAATGAAGGCAATTTTTAGATTCAATACCTTTACACAAGAATTTCTTCTGGCTCTTTTCCATACAATCAGCAAATTTGACCAAGATTTTGAAAAGACACATAGCATAAACTGGGAGATTCTACAAATAAGCTTTAATCACTTGAAGCTTACCTGCTTGTCTCAGTAAAGCACCCTTCCAGCCTGCAAGTTTTTTCTGGAATCTATCAATCAAATTAGACCAAAAAGCATCTGGAGTCGAACTCTGATAGAGAGGGAGCCCTAGATAGGTATCAGGGAAAGAGGCCAGTTTACACCCTAGAACCTCTGCAATCTTAATTTGTCAATGAACACGTGTTCAAGAAGAAGATGAAACTTTCAGGGAGACTAATTCTCTAACCCGAACCTTTTTCATAAAGAGAAAGAAGTTTCTTTAATGATTTAGCCTCAAAGACCAAGCTTTTCCCCATTAGCAACGTATCATCTACAAATTTTTGATGGGAACAAATTTGAGGGCCTAAAGATGGTCCAAGACTCTTAAGTCTACTAGCCCTGACTTCCCTTAGGATCATCTTACCGAGAGCTTCTACTGTAATAATAAACAAGAACGGGGAGATGGGATCCCCCTGTCTAACACCCCTATAATCCAAGAAAAAACTAGAAGGAGATCCATTAATCAACACCAAAAAATTGGGAGTTGAAATGCATCAATTAATTAATTGAATGAAGCAATCACCAAAACCAAAAGCATGAAGCATCCTGATCAAAAAACTCTAGTCCACCCTGTCATAGGCCTTTAACAAGTCAAGTTTTAGAAAACAACCAGGTTTCCTATTGACAGAAAGGGAATGGATGTTATCATGAACCGAAAAAATGGAATCCAAAATTTGATATCTCGAAAGAAACCCATTTTGTTGCTTTGAAATCAAATGGGGGACAAACTTCTTCAGCTTGATAACCAAAATTTTAGAGAAAATTTTATAAATAGAGCTACATAAACTAATAGGCCTGAAATCGTGGAAACGACTGGCATTAGGTTTCTTAGGAATCAACACAATGAAAGTGGCATTAAGCTCTTTAATAAGGGATCTAGATCCAAAGAACTCCCGAGTAGCATACACAACATCCTCCTCCATAATAGACCAAAAAACGTGGAAAAAGAACATAGGAAATCCATCAGGCCCCAAAAATTTATTCCCTTCAAAATTAAAAACCACTTTCTTGACCTCATCAGCAAAAGGGATTCTAGCTAGCTCATAATTCATCTCTAGAGAAATACAGACCTAGACTTCATTGCGAATTTCCTCTTCTACAACAAAATCAACCAGAGCATCGATTGATAAAAGGTCAGAAAGGTAGCAAACAATTTTGGAGCTCATGTCCTCCTATTGTCAATCCAATGGTTATAGACAAAGATCTTATTTATTCTATTAGAGGCTATATTTTGAAGAGTCATCATATGGAAAAATTTAGTATTTTATCCCCATTTTTCAACCAGATGGCTCTAGATATTTGTTTCCAGAACTCCTCTTCTTTAGAAATAATTTAATGTAATTTGGATAGGAGATCATCTTCTTTGTCCATTATATTGGGGCAGTACCCTTGGGATTTAATTTGATATTGAATATCATCTAGCTCCCTTTTCAAAGAATATTTCATTTGGAAAATATTGCCAAAGGTGGACTTATTCCATTTCTAGATATTAGTTTTAACATTAGCCAATTTCTTGGCTACTCTAGATACATAGTCATACCATGGACATCAATGTACCACCACTCTGCAATCTTGTCCACAAAATCAAGATTATGAGTTCACATTTTTTAAATTTGAACAAGAAAGCATTTTTCCTAGAAAGGGAAGAAATAATCAAAACAATTGGAAAATCATCAGATCCAATCCTAGATAAAGAGGATAAATTACAGGAAAAATCCAGCAGCCAATCAGGGGATATAAGACCCCTGTCAAGTCTGACTTGAATAAGATTTGTCCCACTCCACCTATTGGACCATGTAAAATTATACCCATTCAACTCCAGATCTAGCAGCCCTGGGACATTAATGAGATCCAAAAGATCATGCTTGTTGTCTTCAGAAATCGGAGCCCCACCACTTTTCTCTATATTTGAAATAGGGCACTTGAAATCCCCATCAAGATCCACTTCTCATTACTAAAAAGAAGTCTAGAGGTTACCAAGGAATTCCACAAAGTCTTCTTGGCACTCCTACTATTAGAAGCATAGATATTGGAAATGATACAAGAAGACTCATCTAGAAGGTTAGTGATTCTGGTAGCAATGTGATTCGGACTAGAGATAATTGTCGAACCTTGAACAAGTATAGGATTCTTAAAATATGCAATTCCTCTATAGGTACCATCTACATCAACACAATGAACACCACAATCCTTTAAAATAGCCATCTTCATCTTTAAAAAAAATTCAGAAAGCATTTTAGTCTCTTGGATAAGGCGGATTCTCGGTCTATGATCTCGAATCATATTTGACAAGAGATCTTGTTTATGGGGGTGATTGAGCCCCCTTATGTTCCATGAAATGATCTTCATTTAGAGCGATCAGGGGAGCCAATCCCCATGTCCTTAAGAGCCTGTTGTGATCCATCAACAATATCAAACTTACTTTGCTTATCTCTATTAAAGTGATTTAGGGGTCTTACAACCCCTCTTGGTTCTGAGCCACAATTTGCTCTATACCTATTCCTGGTCTTAACACCCACATACCCCAATGCAACCCCAACATTTGAGGGAGGTGAACTCTGACATTGATTCTTGGGTCTAACTTCAATAAAAAGGATTATTGTCCTCGGTCTCTAGGCCAATATCCAAAGGGGAATTTGGACGAGAGGCTTCAGAGTTCAGCTAACCCGACTTTTCTTGGGCAGAAACCATATCCACAATCAAGTTCAAATTCATTTTAGCAGCTACACTAGGAAGGGAGGCATCTAGAATCACCTTATTTTTCTCTAATAGACAACGGATCTCTCTCTGATCAGGACATACCGAAGGTGGAGACCTAGAATGAGCCTCCTTCAAATCACTCCCCTTAACTCCCCCCTGTACCATTTGACAATCCTAACTGTTAACATCTCGAGCCTTCATCTCAGGAGCCTGTGAACACTGACGCCCACAAGGTAAATCCACAGCAGTAACTGACTCAGAATATTTTTTCCTCCAAAATTTCTTAGACTGATTCTTGGCAAGGTAGTCCCTCACCCAATGACCAACCTTCTTGCAATGGTAACAAGAAAAAGGAATTGATTCATATTCGACCTTTTGAATCCATTTCCCAAGTTTTGAGTTAAAAGTGATTTATTGGGGAAGGTCTGGCGATTGCTTAATATTAACATAGATACGAGAATAGACCAATATTCAATTAGTCGTAGTCATTCGGTTCACTAAAATCAACTCACCATAACAAGAAGCCAATCCACAAAAATTTCCTCATCCCAATATTCCAAAGGGAGACCCGACAAACAAACCCAAATAGTGGCTTTATTGCATTGCCAATCCTTTGGGTTGAAACTAGGTTCCCATTTCTTCAAAGCCAAAGAGGATTTCCCCAACATCCATGGTCCTCCAGCTAACATTGATTTTAAATCCTTGTCACAAGTAAAGGATACGGAGAAAAAACCATTTTTCATTGCAGTAACCTCAGTTTGGCCTTTTCATCTCCATTTACGATCCACCCATGACCTCATAGATTCAATATTGGGTCGCAGCCCCACAAATTAAGCCACCAAAAATAGAATCCATATTGACCTGATTTTTATCCATAATGTAGTCTAGAATGGATATAGAACACATACCTAAAATGGGGTTAGCAGTGTGAGAAACAGGGGAAACCAACTTACCTTTCAAACATGAACCAAATAAAGCTACCCATTTCTTATTATAGTCAGAAGCAGATGAAGAATCTTGGCGCCTAACAGGAGCACTGGAACCCTCAGAACCATGCAAGTTGTCAAAATTGTCGAACAAGGAAATATTGTGGCACATTGGAATGCATTGAGTACCGCCATCCCAAGAATCCCTGTCATCCCCATTAGGCTTTTCGTCGTCATCCTCTTCCCCCAAGATGTTCCCTGTGCTTCCTCTGCCATTTACGCCTTCATTGTAATTTCCCGCCTAATGAAAATTCAAAATTTCAACACCCTCTGCCACCTCTGCCACCTCTTCCATCTCTATTATTTTCCCTCCAATGATGACCTTCCATGGGAATATGTTCATTTAGGGGTAGATATTAGTTTAGACAACAATAGTCTGCCTTTCCTGAAGCAGACGTATAATCCTGCAAATTTCCACAACTTAGAGGTTTATCTGCATGCACTTGATGGCTTTCAAGGACATAAAAAATTGCCCTTTACTTGAATATTTAATGTTGTAGTTCATTACTCAATATCACAATGACTATATTTGGAATTATTTCTCAATGATAGTGCCACTTAGATCTTATGAATGATATAGGATGTTCTCTATGTAGGAACCACAAGGTACATTTAAATATAGACCAACAACTAATGATCAAATGAAAAATTTAATATACTAGAATACTAATAGGGGGTTGAAATAGTATTAAGTCAAACTTAACCCCTTCAGCATAAAGTAAAACCCTTATTTAAAAAAAAGAAAAATAGCAATGAAATAATACCGCAATTGTACAATAGAAACCATTTAATTTATGTAGAAAAACTAACAATAGAAAAACCATGGTGATCAATCTACTTGGATCTACTATTCAAATCTAGCCTCACAAAAATAAAACCAATTACAACTTTGTTTTAGGGCTACAACTCAAGGAAGAAACAAGTCCTTGAATAACAGTTTTATGGCTTCAACCAAAGGAAGTTCACTACACTCTAATGAATACAAAAATTATTAAAGGAGGCTTTAACCTTGAACTAACATGAATAATTAATTGACCTGCATCAAATAACTTAGTTTGACCACATCAGCTAGTTTTGGCTCATTACCTCCATCACACTTTTGGATCTACTCAAATGTAGCTACCATTAGTTCATTGCCTTCTGTAAACATCAGGTATTTCTTTGAACACTTTTACAGACACACAACCACCACCCACTTTGCCAAGATTTGATCTTTTATTTATATCCTTTATAGGCCTTCATAACACTAATTAGGTATGTCTCAAAATAACATATAAACAAAATGTGTAGCATCACACCAATTCACCACAACACATAAGCCAAGAAATATAGCATGTTTTAGATCAAATCAAGTTTCAACTAGGCCCAAAAGATATGTATGTATGTGTATATATGGATGTATGTATGTATCTATGTATGTATGCATGTATGCATGTATGCATGTATGCATGTATGCATGTATGTACATACATACATACATACATACATACATACATACATACATACATACATACACACATACATACATACATGCATACATACATGCATACATACATAGATATGTACATACATACATTGTACATACATACATACATACATACATACATACATGCATGCATACATACATAGATATGTACATACATACATACATACATCATACATACATACATAGATACATACATACATACATACATACATACATACATACATACATACATACATACATACATACATATGTACCGTGCGATGAAAAATGTGCTTGCTAAAATAAGGGATAAAAAGAAAACTAATTAACCAAACAAGCACAAGACATCGTACACCTCAAGATTAGAATGATAAAATGAAAATGAAATTCAAATGAAATAGCAAATGCAAACCAAAATTCTGCTTACATTTGATAGTTCCTCAATTTTTATGTATGCTCGGTGACGTCTTCAGATGTTCGATATTACTCCATGATATTGATGCAATGATAAATGGATTTGATGGATGAAAATGATAATGGATAGGTTGAATATTGATTTTGGCAAAGTAACGGTATGATGTATGAAAAGTGAATCTGAGAGATTATTTTGGCATTATGACAGTATGATTAAAAAAAGGTGGATCAACGAGGATTTCGTCTAAAAAATGGAGGGATTATGTTGGTGTAAATAATTATTCATCTTGGATATTATTACACCTTCCTTAATTTTACTTAGAAAATTTATTTCATAGTGGTTTGGGTATGAGACACTTGGGTGTTTGTGCCACATTGGGATAGTGTGTGTAAGAGAATTACCACCTTTTATGGTGTGATCTTGTTGTTACACTCCACATTCAATGGGTGATCCACCTCATGTGGAATATTATATTGTTTCTCCTACCTTCCCACACCTATTTTCTACCTACCCTTTTTTCTTATTGAGCCACATGTCATGTTTGTGTGCTCACATATCCATATAGCCTTGCCTATATAAGCAATCTCATATTCATTGTATGTAATGATTGATGATCCAGTTGATTAGTATTTTCATCTTGATAGAATACAATTTATTCCTATCATCTATTTTATTCTCTCTTATTTGTGTTTTCCATTTCCTCTTGATCTTGGCAAAATCTCACATGGTATCAGAGCCATTAGAGTGTCATTGGTTTGCCAATTGAGAGAAATTTTGGGTTATGTATTTTGGAGCTTCTATTGCAGGTTATTATTGAAGATTGATGGGTCAAATATGAAGTTAGAATTGGATTGAGCAGGTCCAAGAAAGTTAATTTTGCCTTTTGTTTCATCCAAATCGGACTTCGGAGGCCAAATCTAGAGACATTAGAAGTTTGAAGTTGCGGCGGAAATTTTCTAGAAATTATAATTTTGTAGGCAATTTTCAAATAGCAATATCTCACTTATCCGGACTTGTTTTTTCAAGCAATGTTTTTTGTTTTGGGGTAGAATTTCATGATCTATACAGTGGTGTAGGAGTTTTCTGTTTTTCGGATACAGTTTTTTTGGAAATCATGAAATCCTGATTTTTACAACTTTGGAGACTTCATTTGGGCTCTTATGGACTCCTTTTCAGGTGCCATTTTTTTTAGAGTGCATAATTTTTTGTCTACTTTCATAATCTGCCATTAGTTTGCAATGATTTTAAGTAGAAATTTTACTTTCAGTATTTAGCCATTTTTGGCATATTTGGTACTTGCATTTTGCTTGGATCTTAGTTTAGATCACTAGCAATATTTGTTGAAGTCTCTTAGATCTCATTTTGAGAAGTCATAAATTGAAATCAGAAGTCCACTTTGCCTTGTTTTCCAAGTGGCCCATTGTATATGCACTAAGTATAAAGTGCCAAAATCACCATTTTTTTGGGGGGGGGGGTTCTTGATTGAATGATTTTGGGGGGGTGTCTTGTGTGATTGTGCCTCTCTCTATCTTGTTTTTTTTTATTTTGGTGCTATGGGTTCTCCTAAATTTCCACCTTTAACTCCTCATAATTATGCATCCTAGAAAATGAAGGCATGGAGTAAACTAATGGAAAAAGGACTCATTCATTATGTAAATGAAACTATAACAGCACCACCTGATCCTAAGGTTGATCCTAATGCTCAAATTGAATGGCTTACTAAGAATGCTATGGCACTTGGAACTCTTAGAAAGTATGTATCAGATGACCTCATTTTTCACATTGATAAGTGTACAACAATTAAAGAGGCTTGGGATATTTTTAATAAATTGTATGGCCAAGTTGACGAAATTAAGGGCTAAAAGCTTGATAGTGAACTCATAACTTTGGGTCCCAAGGATTTTGATACAATTCAAGATTATGTCACAAAAGCAACTGAGCTAAGAGAAAATCTAAAGGATTATGGAATTGACAAAAAGGATGCTCAATTGGTTTATAACTTGTTGGACAAGCTTCCTTCAGAGTATGCAACGTTTGTATCTAGCTTTCACACCCATAGGTTATCTCAAGGTTCCTCATACACTTCTCCCTCATTTGATTCATTCACAAAGATGTTGATACTTGAGCAATCTAAGTTGTCCATGAAGGGGATTCTCAAATATTCAAAGTCACAAGCTTTGGTGGCTAACAAAGGGAATCAAAGTATTCAAGGAAAAGGCAAGAATCAAAAGCAACCTAAGTCAAAACCACAACAAGATGGAGCACAATCTTCCTCTCCACAACAAGGTGATACACCATTCTCACCTAATAGGAAATCATATAAGGATAATCTTTTTTGTGGATATTGCAAGAAGTTAGGACATGATGAACATCATCGTTATAAGAAGGATATTGATGAGTTGAAGAATCTTCTTGAGAAGAACAAAATCAACCTACCTTCTAGGATGTCTACATCGACTTCTTCTTCCAAGGATAAAGGAAAGGATCACTCTTTTGGGAAAGATAAAGGAAAGGGACAAGCTCTTTGTGCTACTATAAGTCATGATTCAGGGAAATGATTTCTAGATTCAGGGGCTTTTCATCACATGGCATCTTCGCAGTCTATATTTTCTACATTTGAGCCTTGCCACATGCCGTAGATTTTGATGGATACATACATGGATTAGATTGGGAAAGGATCTATTTCCATTGGGGATAAATCCTTCAATGATGTGTTGTGTGTACCCCACTTGACAAATAATCTTCTTTCCATCTATCAAATCACACATGGGGCAACTAGGAAAACTGTGGAGTTCACACCTGATTCAATTATCATTAGAGACTTGGAGAGTGGAGCTATCATTACAACTGGGGTGAATGATCATGCATCTCGGTTGTACTCTTTTTCATATTTTGGTCCTATTGATGAGGTTGATTCTTCCTATGTTGATGATTCAGATTTTGAGGAGAACTTTGGGCATTTGAACTTGGGGATTCTCACATGTGATCCCGTTCTTAAGCCTTGCATTTCATCTCCTTCTCTTGATATCACACCACCTATTTCACCTGATGATGCAGCTAGTGCAACAATTTTTCCTTCTTCTGATTTAGTGCAGCAGGATATTTCATGTCTTTCAGCTTCTGTTGATTGGGATGCCTACTTGATAGACATTGCAGGTTTGTTTGTGGACTCCTACATTGCAAATTTGGGAGACACCATTGATTACATTCATCTTCTCTTTCATGAAGATGATCCTTCTTTGATTGTTGCAAGGGATCACTCTGACCCTCTTGTGCATTCTCTACATGATCAATCTTTAGAGGTTGACATGATTGTGGATAATTTTGTACAACACTTGGAGGAGGTCTCTTTATCTTTTGAGGAGACATATGAGTCTTTGGACATTGTTCTATATTTATTTCCACTAGATCTTGGAGTTCCTTTTCAGCAGTGTGGCACTTTTTACCACCTTTGGAGGAGGTTACTTTCAACATCGACATGGGGACACTTGAGCTATTTTCAGAGATTCCTTTCATCATGAGTATTTTTCCTACATCTTCCCTTCATCGTTGGGGAGACTTTTTGGATACACCTTTGGTTTTGTTTCTTCCTAAGGGGAGGAATGTGGTTCAACATTCGTGGAGCAGTTTCTTCATACATCATTGAGCTTGTATCATTGGTGAAGATTCCACATTGAGGGGGGGCTTCCTAGTCTTTCTTCTTCTCTCATATTGGGGGGACTTTTTCCTCACATGGGGTTTTGTCCTTCACATACTTCTATGAGAGTTCTTTGTATCTAGTTTTTATCTCTTTTTTGGGTGAGGGTTTTTTCCCATTCGGTTTTTCTCTCTTTCTCCACTTTATGAGAGATTTCATTGCATTGGTTTGCATGCATTTTCATCTGTACATGGGTACCTAACATGGCGTAGTAGCTGGGACCCATCTTACATTGCTTAGTTGCATTGTAGACTTAAGTGCATTCCCCTAAGTTGCACTTAAGGGGGGGTGTTGGCGTAAATAAATATTCATCTTGGATATTATTACACCTTACTTAATTTTACTTAGGAAATGCATTTCATAGTAGTTTGGGTATGAGACACTTGGGTGTTTGGGCCACATTGGGATAGTGTGTGTAGGAGAATTTCCACCTTTTATGGTGTAATCTTGTTGTTACATTCCACATTCAGTGGGTGATCCACCTCATGTGGAATATTATATTCTTTCTCCTACCTACCCACACCTATTTCCTACCTACCCTTGTTTCTTATTGAGCCAGATGTCATGTTTGTGTGTTCACATATCCATATAGCCTTGCCTATATAAGTAGTCTAATATTCATTGTATGTAACAATTGATGATCCAGTTGATTACTATTTTCATCTTGATAGAATACAATTTATTCCTATCATCTATTTTGTTCTCTCTTATTTGTGGTTTCCATTGCCTCTTGATCGTGATAAAATCTCACAGATTAAATAGGAGAGATGTGGAAGGGAAGGAGAGTTGAAGAGGAGAAACTTGTCCTCCAAAAAGCGACAAGTGTCTCAACTAGGAGAGAGAGGGATGACATGTGTCGAGGACACATGTCCATTTTGGTCAAAGCCACCCAAAAATGGAGGGAGAGACATGTGTCCCAAAGGACACATGTCTATTTTGGGCAAGGCCACCCAAAATAGGATATTTTCCTCAAAATAGGGAATTGGTTAGAATGTGCACACATGTATGGGAGGTTAGAAGGGATAGGATAATGTTGGTTAGGATAGGATGACTAGGATAGGATAGGTTTGGATGGATAGGGTTGGTTAGGATAGGATTTGGGGGAGGCTTGAAAGAAAGTGGTTAAAATGTAGGAGCAGTGTGCTCAAATAGGATTTGACTCTAATTAATTAATTTAATTAATTAATCCATGGGGTTTTTGGGAAAAGGGACATTTAATTAATTAAAGGTAATTAATCAAATGGGATGGAAAAAGGGGGATTGATTAACTAGGTTAATTAATTAGGAGGAAATGGGTTGGGGAATTAATTAATTAGGAGGAATGAGATAAGGAATTAATTAATTAGAATAAAAGGATTTAAATTTGATTAAATTAATTAACCAAATCTAGGTGTCTACATTTTTCCCCTCTTCGTGGTGGCACTAAAATAGCAAAGAAAAATAAAACACCTAAGAGAGAGGAAGGGGAAAATGCCCCAAGCATGATGAAGGAATAGTGAGGGATGCCCCCTTGAGAGGGTGCACAGAGAAAAAGGAACTAGGTGGCGTCTCGAAAGAAACATTGGGCCAACAAACAAGATAAAAGGAAAGAAGTTGAAGGGGAGAAAAATGTAAATACGGTGGATGATATGGATGAAATGATCATGAAGCTAGAGCACCCACAAAAAAGGATGCCATGTAGAGAACTTATTTTGATTTAGCATTATCTGTGAGTCACCAAGGTATAAGGAACCAGGGTGGAATTTCATAGCTAATGCATGGACTGACACATATAAACAAACACACAAGCTAATCTAGCACCACACAAAGTTACAAAGACCCTTCAGGCAAGAGTGCTAGAAGAACCCCAAGAAAAAGTTGTGCCCTAGTGTAACTTTAGATGACAGAGACCTCATGAGGGAAGAACAAAGGGATACATGAAAAAAGATGCCAGGCAAAAACCAAAAGCAACATGATCATGTGTTGAGCCTTGTTATTCCTATCACACCATGATATAAAAGATCATGGTGACCAAGAGGAAACAGAGCCCTTTGGAGATTAAAAAGATAAACAAACATAAAAAGGAATCAAAGCCAACATGAGTGTCTCAGATGTCTTTTGTCAAAATTAATTTGATTTCCTTGGGAAGGATACATCCCAAAGATGTTTGACTTGAGGAAGGATACATCCTGCCCAAACTAATGATGGGTGTTGGTGAGAAGGATACATTTCAGAACAACACCAGGATAAGAGATTGATGATGGGATGACAAAAGGTACCTGATAGGATCTGATCTTGAAGGACACGACCATTGGATGCCTATGTACAATGATACCTATATATAGGACACTATATGTAAAATGAAATAAGAGAATATGGATGAAGGAAGAAGACCCATGGATAGGCATGATGTTGCCCCAGTCAAGATGAAAAGCTATGAGAGATGGATTATTGACTGGATTATTGAAGAGAGAGGAATGATTGGAAGAAACTCGATGATGATGATGATGATGATGATTAGAGGATTTGATTAGAAAGGAGTGATTGGAAGAAACTCGATGATGATGATGATGATTGGAGGATTCAATTAGATAGGAGTGATTGGATAATTTGGAAGAATGGTTAAGATTGGAATGGAAAGGGGAATTAATAGGCAGATGAATCAATTAAAAAAGATGAGTGAAAGAGGTGTTGTTATGGGGAGACTAATCAGACTCGGAGGTTAAATTTTCCCTACTTCTATCAACGTGGTTTCTCCCCACATTTTTTTAAGGGGGTTTGGTGACAGTGTCCCCAATATGGGGTCAAGGGGAAGTTCTTCTTGCGCACTCCTTGTCACAATATAGGGCGGGGTCAAGGGGCAGAGCCCCACGAGGCCAAAAAAAGACTCATCATTTTAAAAAGGTCTCAAGTGTTATTTTTTTGTTGGCTAACATGTTATGGTATGGTGGTCCTGC
This sequence comes from Cryptomeria japonica, assembly GCF_030272615.1. NCBI lineage: Eukaryota > Viridiplantae > Streptophyta > Pinopsida > Cupressales > Cupressaceae > Cryptomeria > Cryptomeria japonica. Next base: position 226,305,638 of record NC_081406.1, read on the forward strand.
CAAAAGGTGGGGAAGAAGAAATCGTAGGCAAAAGAGATGGGGGTGAGATTATGTTCCTGTTGTAGTAGGAACGCGCTCCCGCACAAGAGAAGAGACAACAGGAGTGAGAGAATATACTTTCACCATTGGGTGAACTGACAGGAAGGCATTCCCACCATGGAGAGAATGTTCTTCTGCCACCTAAAGGGCCGACAGGAGTACATTCCCACCATGGCAAGAATACGCTCCTTCCACCAGGAGAGAAAGAATGTTGTACCTCTCCAAGGGAAGGTGGTGAGAGAGATTTACCACCATGGCGGGAGAGTGTTCCCACCATGGCAGGAATGCACTCCCACCTGGAGGACGGGGAGAGGAGCCAAAAATAGAACGAAGGGAAGGAGAACAATGGGTTGCACGGGGGAAAGCCTAGGGTGAGACACCAAGGACAAGAGATGAAAGAGGAAGATGGAAAGATAGGATGGAAAATATTGAGAGGAAGGATGATAGGATCACACAGGGAAGAAAAATCGATTGGAATGCGAGTACCATGAGATACCACACAAAGAAAAGGTGGATGCATGGAAGCAGTTGAATCAATTGGAATATAGGTACCATGGGATACCACACTGAAAAAAATGTGGATGTAATGGAGATGAAGATAGGTTGATTGAATGGATGGCATTGGATTACCCAGGGATAGCCTAGAGCTAGATACCAATAAAAAAGGATGCAAGAGGCAATGGAATGATGTGATGGGAGGGATGAAAGGATGGAGGATAGGATGAAAAGGTTTTGGAGATGGAAGCACTATGGATGGATCATGTTTGGAGATAAAAGGATGAAGGATAGTTGGATGGAGGTAGATGAGGATTGGTGGAGGAACCAAGTTATGGATAAAGGGATGGAAGAACTAAGAGATAAGGATTGACGGATGGATGGATAAGGATGAAGGGATGGAGGAACAGGGAGATAAGAAATTGGTGGATGGATGGATAAGATAAGATGATTGGTCGGAGGATAAGAAGCTGAGGGAAGTAGATGGAAGATAGGGTGATGGGTAGACACAGACTATGAATGAAAAGTGTACTAGATAAACGAAAGCCAAGAGGTGTCCAAAGCATGTATAAATAGTGGCCTTTTCTTTTCTTTTTATCAAGATCCAAGGGAGGATGAAGGAAGTGAACTGGATAAGATATGATGGGTATGGTAGGTAGATGTAATTAGAGGATGAAATGGCCAGATGTCCAACAAAACTTTCCGCCAAGAACAAAGAGAAAAATGATGAGGGGAATTACGCATGGTGCTTGTTTTTCAAGTTTACATCATGGTACTTTTCCAAGGTGTCTGTATGACAAGTTTTCACCATTGGATAAATTTTTCTCTCTTTTTGTTGATTTTTTATTTTTATTTATTTTTTGGTATTTTTTAATTTTTGGGAGGAAATCCATGGATGGAGACAGATGAGAATAAATGGGTTTGGAAGATAGGTGATAAAGGATATGGATGGAGGACTCAAGCATGAAGTTCCATATCAAGGTAGTAGGAGCCCATTTGGAGTGATCACCAGATGTTGGTACAACTTTATTACGAAGGAGTGACTTATGCAAAGGCTTGGATTAGATGGTTTTGATTGGAAATATATGTGGTGGAAGGGATATGGTAGTGGAAAGTGTTTAGATGGAATGATGGAAAGTGAGTGTGAGGGGGGGATGTTGTCAGGACCAACATTGGCACATGTTGCAGAGGACGTGGGATGAGCGGAGGGGAGGTGGATGTAGCCTATGGATATGATGGAGTAATTATGAGAGGTAGCTTTCGGACATAGGGACCCAAAATAGATTTAGGAGATGGAGGAGAAGTATTTTTAGCTTGTGGACTAGCAATTTTGGATGCCATCGGAGATTCTTCTTTTGGATGTATTGCTTCTTTTTGCTTTGGGATCCACATTGTTTTTGCTTTTTCTTTGGTGGGCCTTTACGGCCTTTGGGATTCATTGCATTTTAGTAGAAGCTTTTTCTTTATTGGATCATGTCTTTTTGAGTGGACATGGTCCTATTTATATCGATTTGGATGTTTAGATTTATGTATTTTTTATTTAGCATCCAAATTTATGCTAGTAGCTTTCAGAGGAATGTGCAAAGGTGTAGGAGATGGAGGAATTATGGATGGAGTAATGGATGTAAGGTGTTCAATGGAATGTAAGGACATGTGCCTTTCCTGATCATGAATAGGAATGAAAGGAATAGGATATTTATGATGGGTGATGGAGATAGTGGATTTGTGTATGGAGGGATGCGTAGGAAAAGATGCAGGATGGGGTTTTGGGATATAATGGCCCAAAATGGATTTAGCATGTGGGGGATATATGAAGGTAGATTCAGAGATATAGGGACCCAAAATGGATTTTGAGGATGAAGGACGAAGATGGATGGTTGTTTTAGATTTATATGATGGAGGAGGGGGGATGATGATAAATTATTTGGAGGAACGGTGGGGAGATGAAATGGTGTTTTTGGAAGTATACTTGGATTTTGCATTAATTGTACCAACATTTTTGGATGAAGTGCCTTGGGATATGTAACTGAGACCATGAGATCCTAGATGTGCTTTAACATGGATGGGCTCCAAAGTACCTTTCTCATGTAGTCCTAAGCCTTTTCCTTGAGAGTTCATTTTTTTGAGCATTTTATTTCAAGTAGGATACTTGTTCTCTAGGTAACACGATACGAGTCCTTTATCAAATGGAGGAGAATAGGTGGTGCATATGAGATTTTATTCTGCTATGAACGAACTGCCATGGATGAATATAAGTGAACCAAGGGGATAAAGTGATGGTGCTGAGATAGTTTGGATAGGAGGAGATGGAGGATCAAGAGGTGGAGCATATGGGATGAGAGGATCTTGAGATGGATGAGATGGAATGGTAGGATCTTGACTTGGAAGAGGGGATGATAAGGGATCTTGAAATGGCATAGATGGAATGGTAGGATCTTGATTTGGATCGATAATTTTTTCAACATGCTCTGGAACAAGATCTTGGAATGGTGGGATAGGTGTGGATGGTGTGACAAGGAGTGAGTGAGTAGAATTTTTAGAGGGAATGGATGGAATGATGGAAGATTTAATGACTTGGTTGGATGGACTGGATGGAAGGATGATAGATTATTTAACTGGGATAGATGGAGTAGATGGAAGGATGAGAGATTCATCAATTGAGATAGTTGGGGTGGATGGAAGGACAAGGGGTTCTTCAACTAGGATATATGGAGTGAATGGAAGGATGGGGAGTTACTCAACTGGGGGAGATGGAGTGGATGGAAGGATGGTAGATTCATCAATTGGGGTAGATGGAGTGGATGGAAGGTTAAGAAGTTCCTCAACTGGGGTAGATGGAGTAGATGAAAGGTTGAGAGGTTCCTCAATTGGGATAGCTAGATTGGATGGAAGGATGAGAGATTCTTCAACTAGGAGAGATGGAGTGGATGGAAGGACAAGAAGTTCCTTGGATTGAGTGTGAATGATGGTAGAAGTAGGTGATGGGGATTGCAAGGGAAGAATCTCAATGGATAAAAGGTCTTCGATGATGATAGGAAACGGGGGGAAATGATAGATGTGGGAGTTGGAAGGGAAAATGCTGGATTGAGATAAGCTATGGTGGATGGTGGACTGAGATAGGAGGAAGTGGATTACGGAGGATTGAGGTGCGATGAAGGATTGAGATTGGTGTCATGTGCTTGTTCGTGAATGTTTATCACAACAATATGTGAAGGTGGTTCATGTAGATAATTAAATCATGGTTGTGAAACAATAGGTTGTGATGCTACTTGAGGTTGATGTTGTGGGGCACCAACCACTTGTGGCACTGATTGAACGGGTGGAGGCAAAGATGATAATGACATTGTGTAATTCATACCCTCGGTCATAGCTTGTGTGACAAATAATGGTGAATTACAATTAGATGAAGGATTGAGATAGGATGGAAGATTAGAATTGGAAAGAAGACTGGAATTGGATGGAGAATTTAGATAAGATGGAATATTAGAACTAGATGGAGAAGTGAGATAACATTGGAGATTAGAATCAGATGGAGAAGTGAGATAAGATGGGAGATTATAATTGGATGGAGAAGTGGGATACGATTAAAACGTGACTTGGAGATCTATCTCATCGAGTTGATCAACCATACCCTTGTCATCATCGACATAGGGTGAAGCGAAAGAAAATGAAGGATGACCATACTCATCATAGTAGGATTGAGACATGACTTGGAGATCTATGTCATCAGGTTGATCAACCATAACCTCGTCATCTTCAACATGGGGTGAAGTAGAAGAAAATGAGGAATTCCCATACTCATCATAGTAGTATTGAGAGATGACTTGGATATATGTGTCATTAGGTTGATCAACCATACCCTCATCATCAACAACATAGGGTGAAGTGGAAGAAAATGAAGGATGACCAAACTCATCATAATAAAACTATGACATAATGATTAGTTGATGAGTTGGAGAGATGAAAGATGGGAATAGACGATACACCAAATACCAAGATGTGATGGGGACTGACTTTGAAGAATTTTGAAAGAGCATGAAGCTTGATGTTTTATTTTGGATGTTTGATGTTCAACCTCTAACCTAGGAAGAAATAAATGATTATGTGAATTGAGAGACAACATATGATGATGGACGATAATCCTGATGTCAGGAGATATGAGACATAAAGTGATCTAACCAAAAATCGACAGCATCTAGACGCAAATGGAACACACTGAGTGAAATTTGCACAAAGCCAAGAACCAAAGGATACTATTTGAACAAGAATCTAGAGACTCACGAACAACATAACACCTAGAAAAGGGACATCTAGTACTAGAGAAACACATGGATAAAGATATCAACTTCTGATAGTCCAAAGATTTCTACCACAATACGGACATCATAACGGCAACGTAACAACATCGAAACACCAAGATTATAAAAGGTAGATTCTAGAAATAGGTAGACCATGAAAGATAAGTCATAACTCCTCAAAGATCAAGAAATGTCTAATGCAATGAAGACAACATAACGACAGTGAAATGACGTCTAAGAACAAGATCATAGAAGATAGATGCCAATTGTCGGGGACATGTAAGATTGCAAATCAATGAGGAAAAAATCCAACAACATGATGAGACCGAGCTAACCAAAGAAGACAATACAAAGCAAAATTTCTAAGAAAAGGGTGCAAAACCACTAGAACAAGATAGGAAAGACTAAAAAATGTTTGGACAACATAACGACATCAAAACACAAACCCTCTATTTCAGTGTGCAAACCCACTAGAATAGGGTGACAAAAACTATAAAGAGAGAACCTACTAGTTCAGGGTGCAAACCCACTTCTTCAGGGAGCAAACCCATGGGTTTAAAATACAAACCCGTTGGTTGACAAAGTGATAGTGACTACACTAAGTGTATCACTCCTTGCTCAAAATTGATAACATTGTCGCTACAATACGACTGCAAACCCACTATCCTAGTCCACAAACCCGCTAGAACTAACTTCAAACCTGCTAGACTGATATTTCAACAAAATAATTGACACCAAACACAATAAGCATTAAGATATGACCATAAAATAGATAAAATCAGTCAATTACAACTCTATGGATAGTCAAATGACGGTATGTCTTAAATCTCCCAACCATAAAATACCACATCCAACTAGATAGATAAAAGTCTGGCAACACTAGATCCACCCTCGTCACACACTTCTTGGGCATGCCAAGCTTCGAATTCCTGAGTAATCACTTCCCAGTGAATATTCTATCTCGAATTAAGGGGTACATGAGGAGTTTCTTCGGTATGCGCGTATCACAACACCCGAGTTAACATAGAAGTATTTTTGGATACTAAAGAAGAATTAGCTCGTAGTAATTTTCTGACAGGTCCAGTCCAACAATGGATTCTCGAAGAAAGCCACTTAAAACTTCAATTGAGCTTATCAGTGCAGAGAAGGCCTCCACATACAAAGAATTCACTCAACACTTCAGTCATTTAACTAGGTAGTTGTATAGAAGCTCAAAAAATACTACTCGAGGTTGCATTAGGAGAGATGATATCCCCAACATGCCCCTGTTTTGAAACACTCCCTTGAGGTGATGAGGCCCCCAAGAGGTAATTCGCTACTAAAAAGAAAAATGAGTGTCGCTAACACTTTTCTCTTGTACCTATGACCATGAGAGCCCAAGGGAGAGGATAGTGTGTGTTAGTAGTAGGACCACTTTACATGCCCATAAGTGTGTCAATCACGGAATACATGGGTTTCATTCCTTTACTTGAATTTAAGCGTGCCTAGATTAAGCAAAAAGACACAACTGCAAAATGAAAGCAATAAACGAAATATTTTTTTTGCGAAACCCCTCCCCAAAAACACACCAAACTCCATCCCCTACCTTTGAAAGTTCAAAAATATTTAAAAGAATCTACAAAACCTCCATTCCATCGAGTAAGAGAATTCTTCAATAGGGGAATGGGCCAAAACTCATGTTTTTGTGAACAAACCCCCAAAACACTAGGTTAAATAGCACTTTTCAGTAGAAATACAATAACTTAGTCCTCACCCTGCGAAAAATGTTCAAATCACCACTGAATGAAAGAAGACTTAGAGATCCATCAAATAAACTTAACCAGATCGTATGTGACTAAACTGACCTCTAGAGCAACAAAAAACTATGAAAATTGTAGAGAATAGAATGTATTTTATTGATTTTCTTCGAATCAAAGTCTCCAACCCCTATTTTAGGGTTCTCAAGCATATATATACCTTTTTCAACAAATGCCAATGGTTCCAACTCCCATTTGAACCACATGACCATTGGTCTTCCAAATATGACAACAATTTCAACACTAGTACATTCGGGTCAAAATTTCGATGGCAAATCATCGGAAGTCTGATGCATTTTTGTCGCACTACCGACAAAAAAAGCCGTAGAAAACTTTTTGTCGGAAGTTCCGACTATCCTTGTGGTCGTCGCAATTCCGACATTAGCCCCATCCTTTCTGACGGCCGCCATTGATACTCATACCCAGAAAGAATACTGTCTCAATCTCAAGATACCATCAGAATTCTGACATCAAAGCGTAAAAATTCCGACAGAGGAGTGTCGTCAAATGCACAGAATCCTCATCGGAACTCTCCTGGAGGCCATCGTAATTTGAACCCCTTGGCATCGAAATTACGACAGTCTCTAGGAGAGCTCCGACGAGGATGCTATGCATCCGACGACACTCCTCTGTCAAAATTTTTACGCTTTGGTATCGAAATTCCGATGGTAGGCTGATTTTTCAGAATTTTTTTTTTATAGAAAAAGATTGGCATTGGTATCTCTATTCTATCTCTCTTCTCTATCCCTCTCTACTATCTCTCTTCTCTCTCCCCTCTCTAGGTCTCTTTCTCTATCCCTCTCTTCTTCTCTCCCTCTCTACTTCTCTTTCTCTACCCTCTCTAGGTCATTATCTCTTCCTCTCACCCTCTCTCTCTCTCTCACCTCTAGTCTATGCATATGAGCCTTTCAAACCCACTCGGGGGTAAAATAGCCCTAATTTAGCCTTATTTTGAGGAAAAATGCAAACGTTTAAAGGATAAAATCAGTAATTTTCTACATTGCCGACCCCAATCTGTGCAAACCTTCTTGTTATTTGCACCTAAATTTGTGCATGAGAGGAGTCAAACCCTCTCAACAAGAGAAGAGCACCTTAAGTCAGCTAGAAGGAAGGTAAATTCATGAATTTAATAAACAATTATTGGGTTGGCCGACCTATGGAGGTGAAATGAAGGCAAAGGTAAAAAGGAAGCATATAAAACAAAGATCAAATACTCATCAAATTCAATTTGCAACCAATTAAGAGGAGAAGAATTAGGAAGCAAGTATGTGAATTAGGGTATAAAATCAGATTAAATTTATTTGTGATGCATTATTTGTTTTTCATTTCATTCACGATATGTTCTTTCTTGCTTTCAGGATGTCATGAGGACTTCATTACAAGGAAAAGAACACCTTACCCAGCACGTAGAGCATGCCAACATCATGCTTCAATGCAAGGATGAAGACACTTGATGAAAGGAGGCTTCAAGGCATGAAAGAGGACATTGGCATCATGGAGGGTTTTCACATCAATATCAACACCAAGATTCATGAGTTTAGGATGGCAACATGAGGAGCTAAACCTATTCAAAGCTTTCAACAATGCAATACAAAGGAAGGAGCATCTCAAGGCGCAAGGAAAATGTCAAATGATGATCAAGATATTATGAGGATTCACCAAGGAAGAAATAGAAGACTATCTTGCATTCCCTTCGAAAATCCAAGAATAGTAATTAGTAGAATAAGGAGAAATCAATAAGGATTGCTTTAAAATGAAGGGATTTGCAACACGATAGGCCATATGTAAGACATCAATCACCAATGATCAAGGTATTCAAGTCAGAGTTACAAAGGTGATCAAGGCTGGATAGATCAAGAATAAGTGGGTTCTACATCAAGCCTAGGCATTACAAAGTCTATATCAAACTGTAGACACCTAAAAATGGTCAACGCTTGCAGGGTCATACTTTAACATTTGCGCATTGCCTCATTTTAGGTTTTTGCGTCGCATTAACATTTCTCCTATGTCACGCACTTGTTTTTTATCATTTGCAAGCATCGAGTCATTCTTCTATCATCTCGCCTTCAAGTTTGGTCTTGTTGACAACAACCTTCAGTCATGATTTTGGTCGATCTTTGTCCTTGTCAATCTTGTCATATTGCGATCAATTCGTCATCGATCCTTGTCCTTTCCAATCATGTCAATTTTGTCAATTTGTCATTGATTTTTGTCAACCAATCTCAATTAAATCATTTATCAACACTGGTCAGTTATCAATTCAAAATCATGATCGAATCGAGTCAATTATCTTTCATCAAGACCTAATTCATCTTCTAGGGTTTCATGATTTAATCATTTAACCTTGTTTGGCATTTTCCCTCTAGGTTAAATAATTTATTTATTTATCCTAAAGTCTTCTCATTACAATTAAATGTTCATTTAATTGGCTAATTATTCCTCTTTGTAAATTAATTAATAAATGACAAATTATTAATTAATTTACCTAATTTCTAATTTCATTATTTCTTAATTTCCTAATTTCATCATTTCTTAATTTCTAAATTCCTAATTTCCACCTATTTTCTAATTTCCTAATTGCAATTTCCACCTAATTAACTTGTCTCTAGTTCTCCCTAAAATCTTGTCTACTTGCTTTCAATCATGTATGTGCACTTGTAGGTGAGATCCACAATCAAACCATTTGAAGAGGAAAGAAGAACAATGGAGCCGCATGAAGGAGGATTCAAATCACATCTTTGGTTTGCATAATCTTTGCTTTTGAATGTTTTTATTTCATGTCTCTATTGAATGTGTTTAGGATTAGATCATTGCATTCTAGCTTTTTATGATTAGACAATAATCAGTTTTAATATTTTTTTGTGATGATTCCTAATTTCCTAATGTACATTAATTGGTGAACCCGACGTGAACACTAACCTTCTAATCCCTTTTACTGTGTTTTTGAGTGCTTTCAAGTTGATTTGCAGGCCAAAAAACCCAAAAACAGGGTCGTGCAGGGTTTTCTGGGGGCTTATGCGCATGTGTTGAGCATTCTGCGCTTGTGTAGAGGACATTTTGCACTTGTGTCATGGGTTCTGCACCTGTGTCATGAGTTCTGCGCCTGTGTAAAGTCCAGAACAGAGGTAAAAAAATGCAGTGTTTACTTGAAATTTGTTGTGTTTTTGCATTCTGTTTTCTGTGCTTTGGATTTTGGTACTAATTATCTGTGGAGAATCTTGGCATACGCATGGCAAAGACAATAAATCAAACTACTAACATGCTTTGTGCAGATTCGAAAGTCAAAGAATAAGCATATCAAACTTCTAACTTGGGTTTTTGCAGGTTGCCTTGGAGAAACAACCAAACTTTATGTTTGCAATTAATTTTTAGGCACCTAGTGATTTCTAAATAGGTTGGAATGAACATTTTTTTGCTTTGATTGTTGAGTATGACATTGGAGTAGGAGAGTATGCTCTCATCCTTCTTAGGGTGATCAGAAATCCAGATCTTCGATACCATGCTTGTGTTGTTGATTGTGTGTCACATTTAGAGGGCCTGCCTTCCTGACCACTTTGCTTTTGCAAGCAAGTGATAATTGTGAGAAGGGAACGACCCAAAGTGAGTATGGCTAGAATACCTTGGCTTTCTAACTCACTATAAAAAAATACCCAATGAGCGAAAGCTTTGAAGGAAGTGTTACGTGGGAATTGCAGTTACTTGGGAAGTGATGACCCTTGAACTCTTTCTCATATCAACATCTAAGTAGGGCCTCTTGGTCTAAATCATGCTTGCACGACTACATTTTTTTGGTATCTTGATGGGCTTAATGTCTCAATCACGCTTGCGTGACATCAAGGAGTAACGCTTAACAGAAATCCTTACTAAACACCTTGTTTTTAGAGGCAAAAAACCCTTCGAGTTGCTTGAGAAGGACAAGTTCAGATACTTGGAAGAGATGCTAAGTTCGCCATGGGGAGATTTCCATGGGGACTGATGCTTGGCTGCCCTGAGAAGTGAGTGCCGTGGAGGGGAGCCCGTGGGGTCAAGCATCTATGTATTCTCCTTGAATCCCATAATGAGTCTACCTCTCAAGTACCTAATGTCCTTGCCTACCATAAGAAATGTGGAAATGAGCATGATTGTCTTGAGTCTAAGTTGCAATATCTTGTATTCTTTGCTTGTCAAAAGTTGAATTGCATCCCATTTCAAAAAGCAAAACAAATTGATCTAACATAAGATTAAACACAAGAGACATTCATCCAACAAAAATTCAACAAGGTTCAAAACACACCTTCAAACATGATGAGCAAACATTGTTCCAAATCTTGTCTTAACATTCATGTCACTTACATTTAGGTTCATCCTAGGTTGCATTTTGCAAAGTCATTGTCAAGTATCAAGGTTAGGTTTCACCTAAGTCATACTCCTTTACGTATCAATAAGGCTCATCCATTTGCATATGTCCTCTTGCATTAGAGTAATATCATTGTCATACATTCATTTATGCATACTCTAAGTCTCTTCATTAAGCTTAGGTCATTATCATATCATAGCAATTGTTCCTTTGCATATAGTGTCAAAACTAGGTTTTGTCATACTTGAGTAATCCAAATCTTTGGTAAACCCTAAGACATTGTTAAGAAGTCTAGACCTTATCAAACCTTTTGTCTTTTTGTCATCAATATCATTTCATCAAACCTAGCTTAGTATCCAAGCATATAGGGGAGACATTGTCATCTTGTCCTTTGTCAATTAAGTCCTTTTTTCCTTTGAGGTCTAGATATCATTCCAATTTCCTAAGGGTCCCTCTTTTAGATTTGCATTCAAAAGTTTGTCAAAATCTTCAAAAACAACCAAAACATAGATTGCATTTTCATCTATTTAGTTTGCATTTAGTTGCATATCATATATTGTCTTTGAAAAATTCCAAAAACATTGCATTTGCATAAGTGACATGTCTATTGAAACAAGGTTTCAAGCACCAATGATGCAACAAAGTTTGACGTATCAACCGACAATGCAATTGAATTTTAATCCAAGGCAATCACAATTATATCCATCCCAACAACAAGGCAATATCGATCAAACTCTTTATGATGAAACAAGTCTCCAAATACAAAAACTAGAGGAGAAACTAGCTCAAGAAAATGAGATATTGGAACAAAGAGTGAAAAACATTCAGAAGAATAGATCACAAACGTCCAAAATGTTTCAAAAATTTTAAGGTCGAAATCCAAATATTGAGCCAATTGATGTAAGATCTCTTCTTGAACGATCAGACATACCAGCTCTCCTCTCCCAAATAGAGATGATGAAACAATTTCAAGAAAGGAGACAACATCAATTTCAACATTATGTGCCCCCACAACAAGAACAAGAAGGTGTTTACTATCAATCAGATTTTCAACCAATACAACTAATGGTTCAACCAATTGTCCAACATATTCAACCAACACAACAAATGGTTCAATTTCAACAATATGTCCAGCCAACTATACAATGTCCACAAATGGTTCAACCAATGGTGGAATATCAATGTCAACAACCACAATCACAAATTCAAAAACAAAACTTGCAACATGCACCAAGCCAAATTTTGAACATGTCAAACCAATCTGATCAACATCTAGTTCGAAATCAAAACATGACATCAAATCAAAAACAAGTTCAAATTCCAGATCCAATCATCTCAAAACCTAAAAAGAAAGGTGGCTTTATTGCAAGGCTCTTAAGGAAACTACCAACTGAGTTCTTTGAGGAAGATCAAGATAATACAATTATGTCTAGCAATGCCTCATCCCCTCGCAAGAAAATTGACTCTCCAGTGGCATCTATCCCTACACCTTTAGAAGTTTCACAAGAAACTTCCATATTGTCCTCATCAAACAATACACCCAAGGATGAAATTATCCAAGAGCTATCCATAATTGATTGCCAAGATAATCCAATTCATGATGCACATCCTTGTCATGTTTCAGAAATACAAGACCCAATGCCACCATGCACTTTATTGCCATTACCTATTTTAGAGGACCCCATTCGAAGTCCCTCTTCCTCATGTTCAAGTATTGATTCCTTGCCAGAATCCATCACAAATGTTCAAAGTGCATTTCCCTCATGCCAAAACATTGATTCCTTGTCAGAATCCTCCATGCATATCCAAAGTCCAACCCCATGTCAAGAGGATAATTTAGAGCATGAAGGAACATGTCTTAAAAAAGATCAAGATCAAGATCCTGAAACCTTATCATCCCATCCAATTGTTGACCAGGATCCCATTTCCCCAGACACTCACAATGATTCCCCTATTCTTGTCCATGCTATCCAAAGTCCTATTGACACTCCATTCCCTGAGCAAGATCAAGATATCCCAGTCCATCCAACCCCAAACGATCCCCTTCCATTTCATGAAAAAAATGTCCTTTCAAATCCCAATGACATTCAAGATATCCCTTCAATCCTTTTCGATGATCCCATTAAAAGTCAAGATCAAAGCACCTTTAAAGAGGATTCCAATGATCTTCCTCCTTTTCAAGATCAAATTATTTATTTAAATCCATCAGAAGATCCTTTTGTTCCTCCATCTCCTTGTCTTAATTCTCCATATACACTCCAAGATCGCATTTCTTTTGATGATCCCATTATTTCTCCCATTCCATCTCTTGAAGAGCCTGTCATTGAACCATGTCCACTACACAATCCTAATCCCTCTCATGATCCTAATCCCCCTCATGATTCTAACGTGTCAGTGCAAGATGTTCATGAACCCTCGACATGCATAATGGGTTCTTCCACTTTGGTGCAATCCGATCCACTCCAAGATCTCATTATTTCTCTCATATCATATCCACCTCATAATAGACTCGCGTCTTCTTCCCAAAGAAAAGAGTATCCTACAAGTCAAGATATTCATAAAGGCAAAGGAGTAGACCTTCATGAGAAAGAACCCCTCCATATCAAAAAAGATCTTAAGGGTCATGGCCTCAGTGAAATTCCTCAAGACATTGGTATTCCTCGATCAAAGTCAAAACATACACCTTCCCCGTCATACCTTCCATCCATCTTAGGTCCTTATATCCCTTCATTCTCTATGCGAGGTCAAAAAAGGCACACATCCTTGAGTAAATTTCATCAATCCAAAATAACTCCACTTCATTCATATCCATCCATGCATTCCTTTCCCCCTCCAAGCAATTTGAATGCCAAGTATAAAAGTGATAAGTCTAAAAGTCCACATGTATTCAAGGATCAACATGTCCAATATAATCGACATGTCAAAATAAAGAACAAATTGATCTATAAAGAAAAAGAAATATCCAAAAGGTCACAAAGGCCCACTGAGAAAAATAAAGCAAAGTCAAAATATATATGGGTTCCTAAATCCCTTGTGCAAGCAATGCACTCCAAGGAACCACAAAAGCATGAAAAATCAAAAACCATGTGGATCCCTAAGTAGCTCCTTGAAGCACAAAAGCCTAAAGAAACATCCAACTTGGCATCTAAAATTTCTATTCCTCCATCCAAACCTTCCAAGTCTATTCCTTCATCACCTTCTTCATCCATTTTGGGCCCTTATGTCCCAGAATCCATAGCCTTTCCTTCGTCAAAATCTCAATATCCAAAATACGTCTTTCCTCCATCAGTCCATCACCCCTCAAGGTGTGTGCCAATGTTGATCTTTCCTTCATTTCCATCCACTGAAGCCCAATTCTTCCAATACCCTATCCATTATCCAATGCACATTTTCCATCCTTCCATCCCTCTGGTCCAATCCTTTGCATAAATTCTTGCCTTAGTTTCATCTCTTATTCCATATCCTTATCCTACCAACGTCTTTGAGCATACTTTTAAAGGTCATGATCCATTTATTTCAAGGCTACTATCCAAACAAAAAGACGCTTGAGTCCTTCTTCCATCCCCTGTCATGTGTCCATCTTCTATTGAAAAAGTCAAAATACAAAAAAAAAAAGGACAAAAAAGAAAAGAAAAAAAATAAAGCAAAAATAATTCGTCCACTGGTGAAAACCTGGCAAACAGGCGCCTTGGGCAAGTACCGTGATGAAAACCTGGCAAACAGGCGTCATGCGTAATTTATGAATTTCTTGCACACCACACTTGGGGGCAGGTTTCCTCCTTCATATCGTATTGCCCTTCACTATCCTATCGAACCCCTCTCATTACCCTTCATATCCTATTGTCCCTCATGTCCAGTTTCCCTTTCCACCTTTGATCTTGACAAGGCTGATGATCTTCATGAGAATCATGTATCTTGTTTGTAGCTTTTAGTCCATCATAGCTTTTGGTCATTTATCCATTTGCTTATTACAACCTTTCATCCATATTCTCTGTCTTATTGCAACTTTCTGCCACTATCCCTTAGCCTATCCCGACCTTCAGTCCATGTCCCTTATCCATTCTTGGTCTTGCTTATCCTATCCATATCTTATCACTATCCATACTCTCTTTTTCATTCCTTGATCTTGATCTGACATAAGGACGTGAAATGCAAAACATATTTTTCAAAAACCTCTTGACATGTCCCGCATGCCATGTCACTACTTTACATTGTCATATCCAGTCTCTTGTCCCATCACGCAATAGCCCTTGAAAATTGCATCCATATTGTCTCCATGATAAAAGGCCTTTGTCTTCCCCATATTCACCATCATTCCAACAAGCCTATTTATTCACTTGTCATATTCCTCATCTTTCTAGACACTAGGGGAAAAATCATAAAAACATTTAAAAATGTCCTGAAAAAAAATCATAAAAATTCAAAAATGTCTTGAAAAAAATCAAAAAAATCAAAAAATGTCCTGAAAAAATCTCATAAAAAAATTGAAAAATGTCCTAAAATAATTCTAAAAATCAAATAATGTCCTGAAAAAATCCCTAAAAATCAAATAAAGTCCTAAAAAAAAATGAACAAAAAATTTCAAAACAGTTAAAAATCTCGAAAAACACGCATTCTGCAATAAGTAACCCCTCTGTGCATAGACAGCTCACTGAGTATACATCCAACAACTTGCAATCACACGCTATGCTTTAATGAAATCGCGCTTAAATAGATGAACTTTTTCACTCAGACATTCAAACTGATCAAAATTGTCATATCAATCAACCTCAAAATCATTCATCCTTGGCATACTATCATGGGTCTTATACAGAGTGTGGTATACTCGAAACCAGACTATGTCCTATCTTAGACGGGGTACCGCATGTCCTGAAACCAGACAACATGATCGTCCTATCAACACTTTCAACTTTTGACAATGAAGATCAAGATGTTTTTCTGATTTGCTTGAATTTGTGTATCTTATCTTTTTATTGATTTATATTTGGCTTCGATCATGTTCCTATGTTGCTTGATGATGTCACTGAGTGATTTAGAGTGACCGGGATGGCTCATGGTCTCTTTCTTTTTTTATTGTGATTGTCGTTTGTCTGTGATGTGTCTATCTTTTGCAAAAAGGGTTGCATTTCAGCTTTGGCCTTCAATGCCATGATGCTACGCATCCATTTTGCTACATAAAAATAAAGGTTCTCACCTACAAAGTGCAATACTGAAAGCAAGTTTTTCTTCGTCTCTAACTGTCCTCTGTTTCATTTCTTCTTACTAACACTTCTTCCGTCCGGTTGGATAGTCAGTTCGGTCTAGTGCTCCGATATCCAAACATACATATTGCATCCTGCATCCATTTGGTTAGTACATTTGCATTCCATCACATATTACATCAAGCATTTTATCCATTTCATTTCATAAATACATCAAAAATACATAAAAATACATCCATACATGTTCATAAACAAGTACATAAGTCATCCATACATAGCAAAATAACTACAAATCATAACACATTGCATCCCATCATATCGATGCATTTCATATCACATATCATAATAATATCGGAGTACAAAATCGGACTGTCTGTCCTAAGTATGGACCGCAGGCTGACTACAACATGTCAAACTACATAATGTCCACTGTCTGTCATAAGGAGCACATGCCTCTGTCACTAGGTTCTCCCTCTATCCTCCTCATCCCTACCATGTCTCAAGTCCTACTAATGTATCTCTGTCCGTGCTTCTGAGTCTATGTCGTAACATGAAGCAGTCAGGTCGGTTCTCCCGTGTGATCAACGGATACTGTCGACTCTGCATCACAATTGGGGCACATTTTGTCAGTTTTAGGGTTTGCTCCTACGGGTTGCATTTCCTCATTTTCATGTCCACCTCAGGGTGTTTTTCATCTATTCTGACCTATCCTACCCTTATCCCCCCTTTTCGGATCATTTGCATGTTGTTTTGGACCAAAATTGAGTTCCCAATGCACAATTGCGCTTGTGTCAAGGAACCTGCACTTGTGTCATGTAACCTGCGCTTGTGTACCCTTACACAAGCGCAGAAGACCTTACACAAGCGCAGAAGAGCCTACACAAGCGCAGAAGTCAGTTTCTACATCCCCTGTGGGCCCCGCAATGTCCCGCAAGCAAGTCAAATTCATGAAATTGAAAACATGGGTTTTTGAGATACATACCACTGCTCCCACATCATCCGGTCATTTGTACATGCGTACACATTCTTCAAGGTGATCTTCCATTGGAATGTTCGCCATCTCTCTGCAAGTGTCCTTTTCCAGAGCAACAAATCCTCTTCTTGGGCTAGTGCAAATGAGCAAATTTCACTCTCTTTGCTTCATTTATAGATCTTTGTCAATGCATAGATGGACATGCACTCTCTCCATCTCATGTTGGTCGTGGTCTTTTGCATCTTTAATTGCTTGTTCTTCGTGCATCCGGTCTCCGATTGTCAGTCTGTTCGATCCTATCATTTTTATCGATCAATTGGCCTCTTTTTTGCATGTTTCCGGCCAATTCCTCGAGGGGGCATGCATATGTCATTGTCATTGTCTGGGGCATTTTCATTACTGTTCTTTGAAACAACGCTTAAAATCGCATTGTCTCAAAGAGGGGCAAAATGTAGACACCTAAAAATGGTCAACGCTTGCAGGGTCATACTTTAACATTTGCGCATTGCCTCATTTTAGGTTTTTGCATCGCATTAACATTTCTCCTATGTCATGCACTTGGTTTTTATCATTTGCGAGCATCGACTCATTCTTCTATCACCTCGCCTTCAAATTTGGTCTTGTTGACAACAACCTTCAGTCATGATTTTGGTCGATCTTTGTCCTTGTCAATCTTGTCATATTGCGATCGATTCGTCATCGATCCTTGTCCTTTCCAATCATGTCAATTTTCTCAATTTGTCATTGATTTTTGTCAACCAATCTCAATTAAATCATTTACCAACACTGGTCAGTTATCAATTCAAAATCATGATCGAATCAAGTCAATTATCTTTCATCAAGACCTAATTCATCTTCTAGGGTTTCATGATTTAATCATTTAACCTTGTTTGGCATTTTCCCTCTAGGTTAAATAATTTATTTATTTATCCTAAAGTCTTCTCATTACAATTAAATGTTCATTTAATTGGCTAATTATTCCTCTTTGTAAATTAATTAATAAATGACAAATTATTAATTAATTTACCTAATTTCTAATTTCATTATTTCTTAATTTCCTAATTTCATCATTTCTTAATTTCTAAATTCCTAATTTCCACCTATTTTCTAATTTCCTAATTACAATTTCCACCTAATTAACTTGTCTCTAGTTCTCCCTATTTTTGTGCTTCATGCGTCATACTCTTGACATAGCAAGATGTCATAAGGTTCTAGTTCTCTAAGCTTTGCATTGGCAATATGTCATAATTCATGACATAGAAGGTGTCATAACCTTCTTCTTTCCACTCAATTTTCCCATTTTGAAATCAATTGCCTCTAATATCCATTTCATGCTAATTTGATCTTTTTCTCCAATTTATCTATAAATTGGATGAATTTATTCACTCAAATCCCTTGATTCGTAATCCTTAATCAGACTATCGAATTTCTAGTACTCTTGATCAAAAAAAAATCTTGTCTACTTGCTTTCAATCATGTATGTGCACTTGTAGGTGAGATCCACAATCAAACCATTTGAAGAGGAAAGAAGAACAATGGAGCCGCATGAAGGAGCATTCAAATCACATCTTTGGTTTGCATAATCTTTGCTTTTGAATGTTTTTATTTCATGTCTCTATTGAATGTGTTTAGGATTAGATCATTGCATTCTAGCTTTTTATGATTAGACAATAATCAGTTTTTATATTTTTTTGTGATGATTCCTAATTTCCTAATGTACACAAACATATTCACCAAGGTGAATTACCCCACAAAGAGGTAGATTTTTTAATCTCAATGAGGATTTCATCAAAGCAAGCCATTCAAGTCAAGTATATGCACCATGAAGTTGAAGCAAGCATCATCAGTATGGAGATGCAACAAAAGGAGGACCAAGCATCATCAAACATATACTTCATTAAGCACACGATCACATAAAAGGATCAAGAACTATTAGGAAGATGGAAGGACACAAACATGATCAAGTAGATAGTTTCAGAAGAATTAATCAAAAGCTAAGGACTTGATCATCTAGATGATACAATTTGGGAATATGTCCCACCACCTTCATCATGTTGAGAAAACTAGATAACGTTGAGTATCAAGAGATATTGCTCAATCACATAGGCTTTGTGATGATCGACTTGGCAAGTTGAGTTGGCATCCAATCATTGTCAACCTAATCAAGTGAAGCCACATTGACATTTCCAAGTTCA
The DNA here is from genome assembly GCF_030272615.1 of Cryptomeria japonica. Lineage (NCBI taxonomy): Eukaryota > Viridiplantae > Streptophyta > Pinopsida > Cupressales > Cupressaceae > Cryptomeria > Cryptomeria japonica. Next base: position 226,324,971 of record NC_081406.1, read on the forward strand.
TCGTACTTGATTCATCTAATGAATGAGCTAGTGACACATTGCAATGCATCAAAGTTTGTTCAAGCATACCTAACCTATTTCCTCATTGGTTAGAATTCAAGGTGGACATGTGTCCTATTCAATGTAATTATTTAATTGGCTAGAATGGAGTTTGTTATAACAAGCCCTAATTAGGGTTTCACTATATTATCTCAACTATTGATTTGATAGTCAATCTAGGTCATTCATTATAATGGGGGTCTATAAAAGGCCTAGCCTTTTCATTTGTAAAGGTTAATAGTTGCTAGTCAACAATTAATAGTTCATAGATAGCAGTTAGATAGCAAGTATAGTAGAGTAGGAGAAAAGAAGGAATTGTTGTCAAGACTTGTTGATTTTAATACATGATCTTCATTGAAGCATGGTGGATTTCTATGTGTAATTTCTACATGTTGCATGGCTTCTTGTTACTTCTCAAGTTTAGATAAATTTCATATATTGCAATGGAGAAATGTGATTATTTCTTGATGGAATTCCTATTCATACTATTTATAATTTGCTAGTTGTAAGTTGCGATGTATGGTTAGTCTGAACTTCATTAAGCATAAGTTCAATTATGAATGTTCACTTAAATTGTGCTAGTTTTGGGTATTCAAATGAATGTTCATGATATGAAAACCCTTCATTATTCCTTAGAAGATTGCATTAGTTTTGTGTACTTGTTTCTGCATGGCAAAGCAAAGCTTGATTATGGAATCCGTCTATCAAATCATCATCCTTTATTGTCACTATTCTTAGGATTAAATTAGATCTCTAAACCCTTTATCTCTTTTGTCTTTTATTTTCCAAGCAAGTTAGTGTAGAGTCCAAGTTTCAGTAGAGTTCAAGAAAAATGTAAGCCCCCTTGCGATTCCAGCAAAATAACACCATATTCACTAAGTCTATCCCATGCAATTAAGTTGCATAGTTTGTATTGTAAACCTTGGAGTTGCTTTGATTGATCACTTTGTTTAGCATTCAAATTTTCTTTGTTCAAGAGATGATAGAATACCTTGGTATTTTATTGTGTTTGCGGTGCATAAAAAAACATCAATAGGTGTTTCTAGATGAAAGATAGTTGTGGGTTTGCATGCATGTTTAGTGCATGATTCAAGGAGGTTGTTTGCAACTTTCTCGTTGAGGAGATGTTGGTATCCAATCATTAGTCCCTCATCATATCTACAATATTTTCTCGATGGATTCCTTGACTAGTGGAATTGTTTGGCAAATCGGATTTGGAGTTGATTTGGTGTCTTTGTCTTGAGATCCATATTGTATTTCTTTGTATCTTAGTTTGCAAGTTATTGATGTGATGATGAGTTTTACATGCGTCATTGTTTTAGATCTACAAGTTATGCAGTTGAATGGATTTAATCCACCCATTGGTGATGCAGAGCCCTTGTTGCTGAGACAAGATCCTTCACTCAAGAACCCCAAAAAAGGACCCTACAACTTCTACAAAGACATCAAGGGTTGGATTGGTTTCAATTTTATTGTTTTCATACCTCTCCCCATACTAAGCTATCTGGACAATGCCAATCCCACAGTGTCTCACAAAAGTATCTCAGGACTCAAAGGCCACTACACCCAACCAAAGGTGGACACACACTTCCTAAGGAAATGGGGACCTCCAATACCTTGATTTACTATCCTATAGGGTTAATAGACCTGTTCCAATCATCAAACATGATGTATTGAGAAAAATTAGTACTGCTGCTACAATTAGGCCTGTCACGCCTAGTAACCCTGCCAGTCTAAAAAACTTAAGGTTTCTTGTTAATTTCTCAAAAGACCTCTACAACTGAGAGTGGATTTTTTTTCACTCAAGTGAGTTCCAAAGGATTCCAAAATGGTTTGGGCAGATCCAATGTCTAAGGGCTATAAACCCAACTTCACTCCTAGGCCTAATAGCCCTAATTAGGCCACCTTAACAAAGGAAGTATACTCAAAACCTGCTGCCTGGGAAAAGTAAGACCTAAGAAATGTGGGGGACATGGATACAATATAAATTACCAAGTTATAGCCCTTGGTTCCACCGCTATCATCATTTGTGGGGTCGCATGCATACCCAGCCAAGGTGGTCACATAGAGATGCCCACCTCTAAAACTTCAAACCCTCACCTTTACCTGTCACTTCCCTACAAAAGGTCTTGGAAATATTAAAGTAAATTTTCACCACTTGCTTCACCCCAAAGTCCATACAAATCCCATGAGGTATCAACAAGAAAAACTCATATTTGCTGTCAAACCCTAGGTAGACTGTCAAATCCGGGGTACCTTCACAAAAAACCACTTTTCTCATGGCTCCAAAAGAGTTAGAGGTTCAGAATTGTTGCGTTGGAAAGGTAAGACATGTGAATTTCATATTCAAGAGGTTTTATGCCCTGGAGAAAGCCTTACTATATAGAATATGAGAAATAGCAGCAAAATGCAGGAAAAAGATAGATTTTTATTGGTTTCTTTGTTCACAAAACTTTCATTTTCCTTCAAAAACCTTGCCAAAGGTTGGAATTCAACCTTTAATGACCCTTACAATACTTATCAACTGATTTTGGAAACCAACATGGTGGTTTGGAGGAAGTTGCAATTTTGGGTTAAAAGTTGTCATAGTTGCTTGACAACTTTTGACAACTTTTGACATTTTGTCCTCCTAAACACACCTAGACACTAATTGACCCCTAAGAAACTTAAAAATCTTCAAATGCACTAAAAATTCCTTCAAGGCATGAATAACCCCAATTTCCATACACCCAAGGTGGTTTATAACACACCTACCTAGGGCATAGGCTTACAAGGTGGGGTGACTTATTACATCAACATCAAAATAAACCAAAACTATCCTTAAGTGTTTCAAAACCTGAAAACCAATCAAGAGGAGTTTGATTCTTCAAGAATCCCATGATTTGAATTTGAAGATGCCCCTGCATCAATTGGCTATAGTGAGATGACTTGAATGTGGACTGTCTATATCCACAAATCTATAGTCATTTGTGCATTGGTATGTTGCACTGGGATGGGAGGAAGGAATATTAGAGTTCCTAGATAGTTATATATTGCCACTCTTAGTGTGGGCCACTATTAAGGGATTCTTGAATGGTCATGGAAGGCATACAATTTAGTTTGCAACAATGAAGTTCCCTCAGAGGGCATGATGCCAAGATTTTTTTTGGGGAGTTACCTCCCCATTTGATGGGGAAGTTGCATCTTTTTGGACAAGACTTGGCTTTGATTGTGAAAGTTATGCTTGCATGATTATGAAAGGATATAAGTTTTACACGTAGGATCTAGATGCTTTCTTTCCTTACCTATGCGGGGAGAGATTTTCCTTCAAATCATGCCCAGCCGAGGTAAACCTCTTTGGAATAATAATAACAAGCATTTCTTTAACAAAGTAAATTATATATAAGAGCAATATATGCATGGATTTACAAAAGTGTCATGCAGAATGTAGATCTATACCTTGTTACTTAAAAATAGAAGTTCTTCTCCGTGTTCATTTTTCCATGATATAACTTGACCTCGGGCAACCTTTTGACTGTCAAGAAGTGATTGCCTCAGATGAAAGTAGTGATAAATGTCACTATCAACAAAAGAACAACCAATAAATGATAAATTTGTAGTGAGATCATAGTGCCTAAATCAGTCTAAAAGCTTATAAGGATCAGAACCAAGCCATATAATCTTCAAGAACAATTTGAGAGCATCAAAGTCATCTACTAGACATTAGAAATTGTCAAATCAATGACACATTCATATCAAGCATCTTTACTTTTTTGAAAAGTAGACCACATTTCAGATCTAGATGACACCATAATGACTTTGATTTCCTCTTGCAAGATATTCCTCCATCATGTATTGCTTCATCTAAGTTTAAATTTTCTTCTTCAAGGGCTCTCAATGATTCTCTATATAGGATTCTTTGTGTCTATGAGATCCACTTCATTGGGAGGCCTACTTAAACATTTCACATCTATTTGTGGACTCTCACCTTTCAAACATTTCACATCTTATAATTGAGCTTCGCTTTGTTTCGAGAATAGTTTAATATTCTCTACTTAACAGGGCCAACCACGTGAAGGTGGAAGCTCATTTGGCTCCCCCCCCCCCACCCTAACATCACTCTAAATTCCCCATTAACATCTAACATTCATTCATTCTTTCATTCATTCTTTCATCCATTATTAAAATATAACTTTCATTCATTATCACATAACATTCATTAACACATAAAATTCATTAACTTTCATTAAAATGCAACATTCATCAATAATCATCAACACATATCATTCATGAACATTCATTAGCACATAATTACATTCATTACACATAAAAATCAGTCATTATCAAATAAGGTAGATTACAATCATTTCTTTCTTTCTTTTTTTTTTGAAGCTATGAAAAGACTAAGTGGAACATCGGTTTCTTCATCATTTCCCCCATCTGCAGATGTTATGCCCTCTTCTCATGCTCTTGATGTATGCCTAGTCCTATACAAAGGATGAGGATGCTGAACCAAAGGGGGGTCCTCTGCAATAACAAAGAATTGGGTTAAATTCAAAACATTTTTTTATTATTGTTACAAGTATTTCATTAATTTAAAGAACACAACCGTTACACTCTTTACCTAATGGGGCCACATCATCTTCCACATCATTTTGTCTAGCCTCAACCTCGACATGTTAAGCACCCTCTAGATCCTCTGGAGTTGAAATACGAAATGTTACATTAATCAATACACCAATTGCAATTAGATTTTTTTAAAGGAATAACAGTGGTCCTCTTTACCTGACTGGAGAACATCACATTCCTGATGTTGTCTACCTAGATCATGATCCACTTGGTCACCACCGACTACATGCTCTAAAATATTAACAATAAAGGTTACATTAATTACTACACTAATTTTCAATTTAAGATGTTTAATTGTATTAATAATTACATAAAAAAATTTGAATAGCAAATGAATACCTCCACTACTAGGATGCACATCAGAACCTTCATGTACAGGTTCTGTTCCACGATTATCATGCTGCATTGCAATGTCATGCGTAGTGTTATCATTGCTTGCTTATTTAAAAAAAATATAGTCACTTTATGTTGAAACTTAACATCAAATAGATTATTGGTTAAGTATTCAATTTGAAATAATTTTCATTTAGCTTAATTACTGTTGTGACAGATGCATCAGAATCTCGTGTTTGCCCACTCATTTCTCGTAGTCATTCAGCCATGGCTATATAGCCTTTCTGGTAGCCAATTCTCTTGTCATCTTCTATGGGCACTCTATTGAATTTAGAGCCCTGCATTTTTGCTTAGTATTGTGAATTTTGCTTGTATTGTTTGATCAAAAAAAAATTGTTTACAATTTATAAATATTTTGATGTGATACTTAATTTACTGATTCTTACAATTCGTGTGACAAGTTTCATATAACCACCAGAGCCGAGTTTGTGTTGCCCATGCTTTTCTTGTCTTGTCTTGGTTGCCTTTGACGTGGCACTCAATCTATGAAAAGTTTTAAATATGTTAGATTATAAAAATATAATGAATAATTAGTACATATTCACATTCTTAATAGTATCACATACCTTCTTCTAGCGTCTGGCGGTGTATTTCCTTTTTTCCTTTCAATTCTCTCCTTTGCATCCAAAATCAGGTCCTTCCACTCCCTCTCTGGAATCATAGGGGGATGCTCATACTTTATGTTCTTCTCTAAATGTGTCTTGTATTGGTCCCTCACATACTTCAGATATGTGCCATCTTTTTCCAGGAGCTTAGTCTTGTTGAATGTGTCATTTCCAAACAACCCTACCATACGGTTTGTGAGTTCATCTTTTAACTTTTTTTCTTGGTCATTCCACCTTAAAAGCAAAAACAAACTTGTTAGATTTAGAAAGAAATTGAAGCTACCTTTGATATAGTTCAAGAAATGGATAAAAGGAAAACTATTCTAGCAATGATATGAAATCAAAATAGTGGATAAGGGTTAGTTCACGTATGATGTTCCACCTTTTACGTATGGTGGGCCCAAATATCTGCAATGAAATGTCTTTAAGATTTTTATAAAAAATATCCTTTCCTGCAAAAAAAACATGGGATCATTAGTCCAAAATGAGTGATCAGTAAGTAAATTACAATTAGACTATATATAATAATATTTTTAAAGTACCTGGAACCTTCTGTATCTTCAAGGGAATCAATTCTTCGTGGCTCACCACCAATGTGGCCTGCAACGTTCCCATACTAGCAATACGGGAAGATCCAAGAAATGATGGTATGTTGTCAGTAGTACTCACCTCTGGCACATCCTCATGTGCGTCTCCTGCCACAGTAAATGAATCCACTATGAAATGCCTCCAAGAAAGAACACTTCAAGGGTAATAAACACATAACGAAAGAGAGAGAAAAAGAGGGATCTACCACTAGTGGGCAGGTCAACACGAGCCCGTGCAATAGACGATGTCTGCATGCTATGTGTTGCCGACATTGCAGTCGGCAATACAGTTGGGCTCGACCTTGGACCCATGTTAGCACCTGAAGAGTAATACATTAAATATGTAAAACATTAAAAAAGCAAGTTCACAAGTCCAAAGGAGTGGTTTTAATATATAGAACATGGTCATCACCTAAACTACTAGCAATACCCTGATCATCGCCACCAGGATGATGAGGCACTATAAATTTCTGTAAAAGCAACACATACATATTTTAGTTAATGACATAAAAGAGATAAAAATATAAACCATTATTGAACTTTTGTTATGATTAAAACTTTCATTACTGCTTACTTGCAAGTTTTCCATTGTCGTCAACAATAGTTGCACCCTCTTTGTTATCTCATCAGTCTGAGGACTTATGGTTGCCAAATCAAGAATCTCTTGCCTAATTTTTCTAATATTCTTATGTACAAATTGCATAGGGTTTGCGGTAAGTGTGATGTCATCAATGCATAACACTGTCGAGTGCCCCACATCCCTATGGAGGTGCTGAGGTACTACAAGTTCCTTTCCCTTATCCCGAACATCTGTCTATGACAAGAATATAATTAACACTATCAAAATTACTTCAAAACACTCAAGAAAAGATCATAATGTAATAGTTTGATTCTATCTAATTTGTACAATTACAATGAGGTTTACCTGCTCCGTAGAAGTGTCGGGACCTACAGCTCTATCTATGCTATGTGGTGGATCCATGTGGCCCTGTGACAAAGAAAAAATATAAAAACGTTAACAAAATGAAACCAATAGACTTAGCAAAAAAACTTAATAATACAATGGTTTATTGGATTCATTAATTGGAAGTTGGCTTAAATGGTATATATATAGTACGTACAACCCCATGATAGTAACTTTTTTTGTATCTATACGATTCAAATTGTAATCGATTAGTAGCTCTTCCCCTACACTTATTGATTTTATCGCACATACAAACACACAATTTCCCTCACGTGCCTCAAATATGCAATTGGGTTGCTTATTAGTTGACCCAGGTCATGTACTATTTATAAAACGTGCAATATTACCTGTTGCTTTTGGCCTTCCATCAATTTATACAGCCACTCGTTTACTTTGATCATTATCTTTTTGTTGTATATAATTGGCTGACAGTGCATACCTACACATACTTTTTTTATATCGAACAATCTGCATCTAATCATTATAATTGTAACAAGGTCCAACAAACTCCATCAATTCAGCAACTTTGTTGTAACAGACCTTTATGTTGTCCATGGAAAATAGGCCCAAACCATGTAACAATGAAGGTGCTATGCAATATATCCTCTCATTAACACAAAAATCAGTGTTTATTGGAGGAAGTTCCTTGGGTACACATTGTTTCAGTAGATGTTTGTACCTCAAGGGCACCTCAATTTCGCCTTTGGTCTCATCATCATAAGAACATGAGCCCCCTTGAGCAAGAAAAAATTCTATGCGTTAATTGAATTTTCTTCTAATCTTTTGACCTCTAGTTGATCTCCCTATTTGAGATCTACTACATGTCTCACTTTCCTCTTCTATTCCTGCATTTCCCTCACTTGAGGAAGACACATTTGACAAATACCTATTTGGTGATATCTGTACACCATCAAATGAGAGAGTTAGTTGGTAATGAGAGAGATATTTTGCAAATGAGGGTAATATTGATGAAGAAGTCGGCCATAAAGTTGATGTTGAGATTAAAATTTGAGTAAGTCGAACTGGGGCCTCAAGTGTTGATAACTGTATTAGATTTGCTGCTAATGTTGATGTTTGAAAAACTGAGGAAGTTTGTTTTTCTTGTAATTTTTTAAAAATATATTATTTCTATAAGGTGTATTGACTTATACCTGTCGATCCATGAGACTATGCAGGATCCTTGTCAAAAGGGGTTCAGGTTCCTGCACCAACAATTGAGCATCATAAGCATTACATTTGTAATTTGATAAACAATAAATACTACAGTATCATAAGCATCATAAGCATCATAAGCATCACATATGTATCATCATATATGTAATTGAGCATCATAAGAATCACATATGTATCATCATAAACATGTAATCCATCACATACGTATCATAAATCACCATCCATCACATAGCTAATAAGTAGTCCACATTCCATAAATAAACACAAAGTTCAAAAAATGTCACATGTATCATCATAAGCATGTAATCCATCACATATGTATTTTAAATCACCATCTATCACATAGCTAGAGGTGCATCATGAATTAATTAAGTAATGGTATTAGAATTCAAAACATATGAATTATTTATGTAACCATATAAGTCAAATCAATTTCTATCAAGATATCAATATTAAATAGATAATATAATAATCACATCTCATACATTTCATTCATGTCATTGATCTTCTTCTTCATCCAACTCATCATCATGACCATCATCATCATTGTCGTCATCATCATCATCATCATCATCATCATCATCATCATCATCATCATCATCATCATCATCATCATCATCATCATCATCATCATCATCATCATCATCATCATCATCATCATCATCATCACCATCATCATCATCATCATCATCCTCATCGTCGTTGTCGTCGTAGTCATCATCGTCATTGTGTTCGTCATCGTCATCGTCATCACCATCACCGACACCATCACCATCACCATCACCATCACCATCATCATCAGCAGCATCACCATCATCATCATCAACTTCTTCTTCATGTACATTTCCATTAGGAACATCATCGAGTAACTGTCGATCATGATCATCTATATCATCTTCTACTTCTTCGGTATCTTCTTCTTCCATCACATTATACATTATCAGCCTTCCTCTTGGATCATGTCTAACAACAAATGACCAACCCAGTTTATGTGGAACCTCCGAGTAAAATACCTGCTCACATTGACTTGGAAGAACATAGGGCTCATCCCCAACTCATTCAAATGACCTTGTATTAACCATTGTAAATCCATTATCATGTTCAATAACAGTTCTATCAGGATCATTTATATTCAGTCGTAGCCTATACCATTTGACGGCAAACAGAACTAATTTGAAGGAATTAAAGTCACACTCAAGTATATCATCCAAAATGCCATAGTATCGATTTTGAGACACTTGAGGATCTATGTCATTTCTAGATGAAATATTGGTCACCTCAAAGACTGCAGTTATCCCAGAATCACAAGTTTTCTTCGTGTCATCCAACTGTTTGATGCGAAATTTATGACCATTGTAGCACATAGTCTTGTGGTGTTTGACCTACAATATGTCTAACATATTAAAATTATTGCATCATGAGTTGATAAACATACGGGTGATTAATAAAATTATACATACCTGTTGATCTCTTAGACCATATGCTAAATCAATTTCCCTTTGTGTAACATTGGAATCTCCATTACGATGAGCTTCTTTAACCAATGAAGCGACACCATCCCATGTTAATGTGTGACTAGAATATTGACATTGTTCAATCCACACTGTCATCCAATCAAGATTGTTTGCAATATACAAATGTAGCGCATCCCACTCCCGACCAACTATACAAATAATTAATAGACCACTTACAATTGATTTGTTTAGAAGATGAAGAATTAATTTACTACAATAACATCTTATAATTATCTCTCACTTTCTTCAATCTACCTTTCCCCATCAAGTGCTCCCCTTCGAATTTATTAATTGGGTTGGGATCCCAAATGTGATCTACGTGGATAACAAGTAAAACAAATGGCAAATATAATATCTAAAGAGATTGAAGATGCAAAAATATATAAACGAGACTTTACAAAATAATATACAATATATTGCATAACAAGTAAACAAATGGCAAATATAATATCTATACAACAAATTGAACAAACATCACTACTTACCTCATGTATTTTCCAAGATCATATATGACTTGCTTGATATTATTGTTGAAGTGGTCTGGGAGAGATAGAGGTAGAACGTACTGCAACAATAATAAAATGATCTTTTCATTGTTTTCTAACATAATACAATGAAAAGTACATGCGCAGTATACAAATATATAGTAAATACACAAGAACGTGAATTACCTTAATGAAGGTATGCCAATCATGCGTTTTCATCCCTGGCCCAAATTCACTCTTCTTTGATATGAGATTGTTTATGTTCCCAGCAAATCCTGTGGGAAATTGAATTTTTCGTATGACTTCTTTTATAGAATTGCTTTGCTGCTCCATTAATAACCAAGGAAGGGCACTTATATTAATCTAATCTCCATTGCTATTTGATTGAATGACATTTTTCATTGCATGATTGGATTCCACAATGTCACTACAAATTTTGACAATTTTTTCTTTGTCAGGCCTTCCATCCAATATTTTCCATAGTGTCTCTATTATATTCTTTCCAATATGCATTGTATCAAACAAATGCACAATTTGTAGCTGCTCGTAGTAAGGCAACCTACTGAATTGTCTGGGATAACTTTTTAGTCCCTTTGGAAGGTGGCCATCCATGCCTTGATGACCTTCAGTATCATCAATTACATCAGTAAACAAAACATGATAGAAAAATTCAAATTCCAAACATAAACCATTAGATGGAATGACATTACCTTGACAATTAATTCTATTATATTCCAACTTCCATAAATGAGGAGTCATTCTTCATGGCTTTGATGTAGTCTCTTCTTTCCCATTGAAAAGATATTTTTCAGTATTCCGGTACTTATGACTTTTGTGAAGGAAATGCCTATACTCATCAAACACCTGCTTTCCTAAACTTTTTGAATGATGGGATTTCATCTTTGGACCACAAACTGGACATGCAAATTTTCCCTGTGTTTGAAGACCTACAAGATAATGTATAATTCTATTAAATCTGTTAATTTTTATAATTATAATTATCATGCGCAACTTGAACACTATAACGTACCACAAAAATGTGTTAGCCCTGGGACATCATGTATTGTCCATACAAGCATTGCATGGAATTGAAATTGTCTTTGTCCTATTGGTCTAGAGATGTCATACATGGTCACACCATTCCATAACTCCAGCAACTCATCAATAAGAGGCTCAATATATACATTCATATCTTTAACTTGGTACTTGCCTAGTGGAATGAACAAAAACATTACATAATTATTATGACCATTTTACTGCAATATTTATAATTAAATGTAGATGACTATTAAATGATAAAATACCTGGAACAATCATTGCCAACATTATGTGCTCCCTCTTTATTGACATCCATGGAGAAATATTATTGTTGATAACAAAAATAGGCCACACCGAGTAAACAGATCTCAACTCTCCAAATGGATTGACACCGTTCGCTGCTAATGAAAGCCTGAGATTATGAGGTTCTTCTTTAATGTGTGGCCGCTTTTCCTCTATGTCCATAAATGTTGAACCATCCACAGGCATTTGAATAATGTCATCTCGACTTCTATTGCATGCATGGTAATCCATAAATTGTGCCAAGCTAGGGCACCTGAATAATCATTGCATATGTGGAATAATGGGAATATAACGAAGAACCTTGCGAGGCACCTTTTTTGTTATTTGATCTATTTGATATCTACTGATATGAAATTTAGGGCATTCCATTCCAAATTCATGTTGTTTATGATATATAATATGATCATTGGGACAAGCATCTATTGTTTGATACTCCATTCCAATATCTTTCATAATGGCAGATAATTCTTAGTATGAGCAAGGTAGAATATTTGATGGTGGTAAGAAAAACTCACCTATCAACCTACAACAAAAAAAAAAGTTTGAGGTGTTAATATAAAGAATATTAATGGTACATGATTCACCATTTATTAACTGTAATGACATGTATGACACACCTTAACATACGAGAGATTGTTATGTTGGATAAACCATTTATAACCTTCAAGTTCACCAATAACAATACACCAGAGAGAAGAGTTGTTTGGGAGCCTTTGTAAAGGGGCTCATATGCCTTCTCAAGAAGAGGTAAATCATGAACATCAAGGTCATCTTGATCATCATGATCAGCTGTGCCAGTACTAAATGTGTCATGGATCAATGTATTTGTACCATCATCTTCAATTGTGTTTTCTGGTGCATGATCATGATCTTCCATGGGATCATTATCTTCAGCTTCGATATTCACACCTCCATGTTCCTCCACTTCCAAAACCATATTTTCAGGGTTTTGTTGATCCATACCATGTTCTCTAGGGTGCTCCACCTATATAAAATTGATATACATAAATAAACCATGATCATGATCTCATTATCAAGTGATTTCTTATGTATATAAATTGTTAAAATGATATAATGAACAACTTACCAGTGGATGATAATCATGTCCCCCTTCAATGTGACCATGCTGCCTACAATGTTTCTTAGTTGTTTTGATTAGAAGTCTTCTAGTCTTTAAGCCCTTACAAATTTTGCAGGGACAATAACGTTTCCCATCACCTTTTCTTTTCAAGTTAGACCATAATCTAGCAATTGTCTCCTTATTTTGTTCTTCGCTGATATTATCTGACATGGTCTTTCTTCACAGGCAAAAAAATCAGGCTATGGAAACTTCAGTGCAAAATCTTCACAAAAATTGCAAATCGAACCAAAACCATTGAACTTAATAGAGAACGTATTTAATGTAGTTGATTGTGTGAATTTCTGAGCATTGTGTCTGCAAATTCTTACTAAAAGTTTGCCTATTGCAGACTTTCTAAGAGACATTTTTGAGTATTCTAAGCAAAGCATTTATTTAAACATACACTTATTCATCCACATTGCAAGGATAACAATACAAGGCTCACATATTGGTCTAAGAGGATGCCATGGTCTCACAAAGTAACCAAGAACCATATGAAATGATGGCCATCTTGAATCCACACACAACTAGGGAGGATCCATACAATTATGTATGACTTCCCCCTTGTTTGTTTAATGGGATTAGCTAGCTCCAAGACATAGCCATCAATAAACACTAAGAATGTACAAGTGGATCGTAGCTACCCATACAACAAACACTTACCCCTATCCTTAAATTTTCCCAATGTTTGATTCCTTATATACACTCATCCAAGGTTATCTATGTCGATCTTGGTGAGGAATCACATCACAACAAAGAAGGCAACATTTAAAAATAGCAAGAGTTTCACTAAACTACCAAAGATCATAAATATTGAAAGAAAGAAAAAATAGTAGCAATAATAAGTCAAATAGATGTGTTCAATTCCAATAGCAAATCAAACATAGCCACAATACCTACACAATAGAGAAAACTCACAATAGTGATTAAACTAATTCAAACAAGATAAAATAAAATTGTTGGCCAATGCAACAAAGATGAGAGATCATCAATAATTGAAGGAAACTTCACAATCCTTAAAAGTGCACATTACATAACTATACGACTAGAAATTGTGGCTAAATAGAGTGAAGATTCATCATGACTCTAATAATAGTCCCTCATGTGTGCATTTGTGGCATGAACACAAAAACTCCCACACGGCATGGCCATGTACCTAATGGAGAAGACATGCCTAGGCTACATGCCCAAAAAACATGACTATAATAATAGTCCCTCATGCATGCATTTGTGGCCTGCACACTACAAATCCTAACATATCATGGAAATACACCTCATAGAGAAGACACACCTAGGGCCACATTGCACATAGCAACGTGCCTCACAAAAAAGACATGCATAGGGCACATGCCACATAGCCTATTTGCTAATCGAGGATACTTGTTGGAGTCAAACTAGCTAGAAGAACCACTAGAAGGTCACCTAGGAGCTCCACATGGATGAAAAAGAGATGCCATGTGCAACCAAATAGGTCACAATGCTCCAGTGACCATGATCCATTTGATCAACTGATGAAGATACCTACAACCAAGAAGATTGATTTCTATGAGTCGAGAGACTCCTACTTGTCTAGTTTTCTTAATGAGCAGCCCTAGGAGTAGGAAGAAGATGAAGGAACTCCATCCATGGTACATGAGGCATTACATTGATGGTTGACAAATATCTGATGGTGAGCCACTTCTAGGGCAACTTTGTCAGTGTGTAGCTAGATCTATAATAACATTAGAACAAATTATTAATTGAGAAAAAAGTGAAATATTTTATTAAAAAATGAAATGAAAAACTTATAGTTTTATTTATCTATCCATATGTTGCATAGACTCCAACTACACATAGCATGTGCAACAAGGGTCTTGGATGCTCAAATGAACTAACGCGACCCCACAGGTAAGCCTTAGACAAGACTACACTAGGCAAAGTGGACCAATTTAGGCTCTAGAAAAGTAAAGTAGACGGTGAGAAATTTATATTTCCAAATCAAGATAAATGACTATAAATGCCATCTTTTAAAGAAAATGATATTCAAGATGTGGCTTATAGTTACATAAATTTGTGTTTGGACCCCAACTTCCAATCTTTCCACCAAGGTTTAGAAGATTGAATACTCATTTTGTGAATCATATCAAGTAGAATATCCTATATAACAATTTCAAAAGTCTCATGATCATAATTAGAAAGGGAAAACTTAGCCTTTGTCTCAATTGATGACATGAGACTCAAAGTTTCTAGAGAATAAATCCTTTTGGTATTGGATATATTTTTTGTGAAATTACATGGTCCTCACCCATTGCAAGTGAGCCAAAGGATGACCTTGATATTGTAAAAGAGGAAACACCAAATGTTCTACTACCTAAATGAAATGACATCTCAAAAATTGACACCAGTCAAGACAAGTGAAGGTTTAACAACCTCCCAAGTTCTCCATATACTTTTAGCCACAAAACCTCCATTGATGTGATTAAAATCCTTCATGGTGAGAAATGTTTAGAAACTAATCCTTCTAATATTGAGACAAAGAGATTTGGACATGAAGTGTTAGCTTTGTTTGCCAACTCATTGTTGTTGGCAATGTGGAAAAATATAGAAAATAATTTTTATTTGCAAGGTTCTACATTAATGTGGATGAGGAGAAGGTGCTTCCTTCTCCAATTACATTATCATGTAGGTTGGGAGTTTGGGTGTAATAGATCAAATATATGGTCTCTTTGGTTTTTGAAATTAATATTTCATGGTTGGCCATGCCTCTCATGGGTTTAGGGTTGGAAATCATCTTCATCCAAATAAGGAGGATGAGATTAGACACATTCTAAATATGTCATTCTTGGTTTCAATTTGTGAATGAGCTTAGTAAGTGGTTGTTGCCTAGAGGAGTATGCCTCAATAAGGCTAGTGAAACTCATTGGGGGAAATGATCTATGGACTCAAACAAGGAAAATACGTAACTAATGTAATGAGAAGAGATTTAAGGGTCCCCCTCTCCCCTTGGATTCATATCTTAGAATTGAAGAAAATCATATTTTGATTGAAGCTAAGGATATGGACGCTTGCAAGGTATAGAGTTCCTTGGTGAAGTTCAAGTCACTTTAAGCTGTGAGTTTTGTAGATATTTTGGGAATTTTTCCTATATTTGTTTCTAGTGCCAGTAATAGAGTGATATTCAGCTTTTTTTGTTTTGTTTTGTTGTTGGCTCTATGTGAGCACTTCTATTACCTTTTTGCTTTTTGCTTGTCTCTTTCTATGCTATATACAAGGCTGAGGACATTTCAAAACTCCCTTTTCAAATTCATATAGTTGTATCCTAAAGCATTCAACTTAATAAAAAATATTTGCTGACAACACATACTTACATATACCATGCTCTTTTCCACCCAAGTACTAGTGCTACACATTTTTAGTAGATTGATAAAAAGATATACAATCATTCAACAAAAAATGTTAAAATGTATCTTTCACAAGCTATACCTACAACCTCTAAAGAATTTTTTTAGTGGAAATTAAAGACTTACAAAATTAAATAAAATATAAGACAAATGGAAAAAAGCATAATCATGCCAATCTATCTGAATTTAACACCTTCATTAATTGTCCTCTCGATATATATTTCTGATATAGATACAAAGTACTTGTTCTTTGAATAATATTTCCAATATGAATATTTGTTTTCTTAACTCAAATGTTTTACTTTCTACTCCAAATTAATTAAAATGTTCTAGTCCTTATTGTAAGTTTGCAAAATGAATTTGTGCTAGATTCTTGAGGTTATTGCATGGAGGTAGTATCATAATGAATTTGCATCTTGAGGCAACTTACAGTGAGGACCTATATAGATCGTTGACCATTGAGGCAATGGAGTGAGCATGAGAACATCCCTGAATTTGTTGAGCTTAATCTTAGTCTCAATGCAACGAGCATGTGAAAATCATTGAATTTGTACAATTGAATTTTCATCTTGAGGTAGCTTGCAGTGAGCTCTTGTGCAGATCATTGAGGTAGTGCAGTGAGCTATGAGAAGATCAGTGAACTTGTGGAGTTGATAGTTAGGCAATTCATTAGTTAAAACTAAAATGAACCTATAGAATTTGATGTACGAGCATTAGGGAGAATTTGGAAGATTTGTAAATCCTTATTGTGTCATAAAGAGGGCTATTAGAGAGTACGACATTCTATCTCAGTTCATTATTTGGTCTTGTTGTTTAGATAGTAGGTAGTGGTGGTATTAGGGAGTGTTCTTTGAGTTTCTAGAGATTTGAGCTACCACAAAGATGTTCGGTGATGATAGGGTGAAAATTGTTTTATTTTACTTGATTAGGGAGTCAATGGGGAGTGTCTCATTCTGCTGCACTTGAGAGTTATGATTTTTAGTTTCGATGGAGAGTATGCCTACACACGTGTCATATTTCAGAGTTTTGGAGTTGAGCCTCATCGAGCACAAAGTTTGATGTGATAGAGTTGTGCAAACTCGTCGACTATTTGTTCCACATTGATGTAGCCAAAGGTTTGTAAGATGTTCTCATCGAAGATAGTATGTGGGTGACCATTGGGACTAGATGTGTTTACATTGGGTAACACATATTGTGGGGTTTTGGGCTTGGCCTATTACATGTTTGGTGAAGGTTTATACTTTTAGTCGACTCAATTTTTTTTTGAATAATTATGGATGATATATGTGCGTGACTTGTGATTTTTTCAAGTACGGAGAAAAGAGAGTGAGGAACTAGAATTAAGAAAGCAGAATCAGAAGTCAGGAAAGAGCAATGATGTGTGGGAGATGAGAGAATCAACTGAGTTAGCAAGTGAAGGATTGAGATATAGGCCTCCTTGTGGATATGCCATAGAGTTTACTTGATATTATTGTAACCTTGGGCTACAACCGAACTTGTATGAAGCTCTAGTGGCAAATATTATGAGTTTTTGTTATCTAATATAAGAAGGTGAATCTTGAGGATTTTTTTTTTCCCTTTGAGGGTTTTCCCAAGATAATCCTTACGTCTTGAGGCTCCATTGTGTGGATTGTTTTTTTGCATCTTTTTGTTGTTTTATGTTAGAATTATGTTCCCAATCATTGAGGTTGCAAGGTTGGACAATTTGTTCAAGTATCCAAAAATAAAGTATCCTCGATTAAAGATTAGAGCAAAACAAATGAGTGATCAAAATCTGATCAAGTTCATTTGTTTGTACAAGTGAAGACAAGTAAAACTTGATCTTCCAAATCACCTTATGCAAATGGAACTTTAATCATCGATTTGGGAGTGAAGGTTTTGTTCACATAAGGATGAGGTAATACAAATGGAGAACCTAAGACCGACTTGATGAAATGTGAATGAATGATGAGGGGCAAATTTGTTTATACAAATGAATAAGAAAAAGCATCAAGAACTTGTGATACCAATGAAAGGGAAATGATCGATTGAATTGAGGAATACCACAAAGTCAAAATCCAGATGCAATTGAAATTGCAAACACTGAGGGAACAAGCTCTGCTTTGCCTATGGTTCGAAAGCTGACTGTAAATCTATGTATCTGACTGTGGTTTGGAAGCCGACTGTGAGTGTAGTTGTTCCTAGGTGCCCCCTGGTTAACTAGGAGTAAGAAGAAGCTACCTGGTTATATCTAGATATATAGATATAGAAATAGATAAGTAGATGAGGGAGGCTACGCATTTGTCATCAATGCCAATATTAGTGAAGGAAGAAAAAACAAGGCAGTCCGATTGTGTTAAACAAGTTCATAATAGTGAACTCATCAAACAAAGAAGATCAAAATACAGATTTGTTTACACAAAAAAATGAGAAAACACCGAATTGCTTGCACAAAAGAAACATTCAAAATTTGCCCAAGTGAAAAATTGCAAAGGAACCTAATTAATATGGCTGATCATGTTAAGGATTGCAAAGCAAGTTTAAATGGCCGATCAAATAAAATCTTGAAAAGGTCCTTCTAAATGCCACCAAAAACCTTACCTTGCTTGCAATGCAGAGATCGCTCCAGCGGGGGGGGCAGCAGCTTCAGTTTGCTTTATCACAATGAAAATGCATTGTGGCTTTTTTTTTTTAATATAATGCTCGAGATCGTCGGAATTTTGACGAACACGAGCATTTTTTTTAAAAAAAAATCAAATTTTCACACAATGCTCCTTGTCCATCGGAAACCTCCGTCAGAATTTGACCCCAAATGTATTAGTGCAAGTTGCAAAGCAACTTTTGCAACTATTAACCAAAACATGACAAATTTTCTCCAAACCAACTCCATGAGACTTATTACATTGAAAAATGGTCTAAATAGACCTAATTACATAAAAAAAATTTCAAAACTCCCAAGAACCTAGCTTATGACCATATTTAAAAAAATTGACTAGGTCCTCCTGCACCATACACTTGGGGAGAAAAAGAATCCCATGCCCCACCTAAGATCAAGTCTTGGACTATGGTCCATGTTTCTTGATGTCCTCCTTTGTCATCCATTTGGATTCTTTATGAGCAAGGCCTTGCCACTTCACAAGGTACTCATTGTACACCTTATGCCTTGTTCTCTTGACCTACTTAGTGTCCAAGATGGCTTCAAGTTATAATGGTTCATTTGGGGGTAGATCCTTTACCTAATCTTCATCTAGATCTTCTAATAAACCCACATCTTCACCTACAATCATAGATCCTTTTAAAGGATAGAGGTCAACAACATAAAAAATTGGTGAGATAGCCACTCTAGGAGGAGTTCTGTCTCATAGGCATTTGCCCCAAATTAATGGAATACCCTACATGGCCCAATCTTCCTCAGCTAAAGCTTTGTATACTTTCCTTTTGGGAGTCTTTCCTTCCTTAGATAAGCCAATACCAAGTCCCCTACTTTGAATTGAACATCTCTTTTCTTTAAATCAGCATGGTTTTTGTACTTCTCCACACTCCTTTTGACATTATCTCTAACTTGATCATGTATCTCCTTCATGGCTATGGGAAACCCCTCTCCTTCAACACTTCTTCTCTCCATGTCACTCAAATATCTGAGTTTAAACACACCTCTAGGTTTCATGCCATAAATTGCCTCAAATATATTTTTACCAATGCTTCTATTGATGGATTCATTGTATGCATATTTAGCCTATGGAAGAAGCAAGTCCCATTATTGTGCATGTTCTTTTGTGAGACACCTAAGAAAATTTACAAGTGATCTATTGACTATTTCAATTTTCCCATCCATTTGTGGATGATAGGCAGAACTAAAGGTCAAGTTGGTGCCCAACTTCTTCCAAAGAGTCCTCCAAATGTGACCTACAAAATTTGCATCTCTGTTTGAAAAAATAGATAGTGGCAGCCCATGGATCCTAACTACCTCCTTAAAGAAGAAACTTGCAATAGGTGAGGTATCATTTGTACATTTGCATGGTATAAAGTGAGCCATTTTACTAAATCTATCAACAACAACAAACACATTATCATTCCCTCATTGAGTTTTGGGAAATCACAACATTAAATTCATTCTTATGTGTTCCCATGGCTTGTTAGGAATGGGCAAATGCTGATAAAGACCTGCATTAGTGCTTGAACCCTTGGCTCTTTGACAAATTACACAACTTTCAACAAAATTTTGATATCATTTTGCATTTTTGGCCAATATTAGAACCTCCTTACCTTCTCCAATATTTTTTCTATACCAAAATGACCAATCAAACTATCATAATGCTTCTCCCTAATAAGATTTTCCCTCATTAAGCATTTAGAAATGCATAATTGAGCCCCTTTGAACAACAATCCATCTTGTAATATAAAATCAGAGTAATCCTCATGAAAACCACCATGAAACTAATTATAAACAACATACATCTCTTTGAAATCATTATCTTCTACATACATACCTTTCAAGGAGTCAATACTTACACTTTGGAGTTGAATTTCTTGAACCATCAACATTATCCTACTTAATGCATCTGCCACCTTGTTGGCTTGCCCTTTTTGGTGCTTGATTATGAAGGTAAATCTTTGTAGATACTCCACCCACTTCATATGCCTATGATTGAGCTTATCTTGGCTGATAAAAAATTGTAAAACATGATTTCAATGAAAATAATAAATTCTTGAGGTAGGAGATAGTGTCTCCACTTCTTCAATGCTTGGACCATAGCATACATTTCTAAATAATAAGAACAATACTTCTTTTTTTCTTCATTGAGTTTCTCATTCAAAAATGTTATAGATCTACCCTCTTGACTCAAAACTACCCCAACGACATATCTTCTTGCATCACATTCAATTGTGAATACTCTATTGAAATCAGATAGGGCCAAAATGAGTTGATGTGCCACTCTTGTCTTCGGGTATTAAAATATTTTCTCTACTTCATCAGTCTACATAAACCTTTTTCTCTTATCCCCCTTGATGTTATCAATAATTGGAGAGCAGGTTGACTGAAATTCTTAATAAATTTCCTATAAAAGCTAGCCAATCCATGAAAACTTCTTACCTCCCCTATTGATTTTGGAGTTGGCCAACTGAGAATTGATTCTACTTTGCTGGGATCCATTTTTCAAAGAACCTTTTGATATCACAAAATCAAGATACTCTAGTTCCTCCTTCATGATTTCACACCTCTTAAGCTTTATCATCAAATTTTCCTCATGTAGCCTCTTCCAAACCATGTCAAGGTTTTGCAAGTGTTCCTCTTTGGACCTGCTAAAAACAAGTATGTCATCCAAGTAAACAACCACAAATATACCTATGAATGGTTTCAATACCTCATTCATTAACCTCATAAAAGTACTTGGTGCATTTGACAGCCCAAATGGCATAACACGCCATTCATATAACCCTTCATTTGTCTTGAAGGTGATCTTCCATTCATCCCACTCTCTGATCCTAATCAGATGGTAGCCACTTTTGAGGTCTATCTTTGAAAAGTAACAAGCCCCCCAAAGAAAATCCATCAAGTCCTCCATTCTAGGCATAGGCAATCGGTACCTTATTATGATCTCATTAATTTCCCTTGAATCGGTGCACATTCTCCAAAAAGGGGAGGTGAAGAGGGAGACACTTATCCTCCAAAAAGGGACAAGTGTCTCAACTAAGAGAGAGAAGGATGACATGTGTCCATGAGGACACATGTCCATTTTGGGCAAAGCCACCCAAAAATGGAGGGAGAGACATGTGTCCCAAAGGACACGTGTCTATTTTAGGCAAGGCCACCCAAAATAGGATATTTTCCTCAAAATGGGCAAAATTGGTTAGAATGTACACACATGTGTGGGAGGTTAGAAGGGATTGGATAAGGCTGGTTAGGATAGGATGAATAGGATAGGATAGGGTTGGAAGGATAGGGTTGGTTAGGATAGGAATGTGGGGAGGCTTGGAAGAAAGTGGTTAAAATGTAGGAGCCATGCGCTCAAATAGGATTTGACTCTAATTAATTAATTAAAATAATTAATCCATGGGGGTTTTGGGAAAAGGGACATTTAATAAATTAAAGGTAATTGATCAAATGGGATGACAAAAAGGGGATTAATTAACTAGGTTAGTTAATTAGAAGGAAACAGGTTAGGGAATTAATTAATTAGGAGGAATGAAATAGGGAATTAATTAATTAGCAGAAAAGGATTTAAATTTGATTAAATTAATTAACCAAATTTAGGTGTCTACACATATATACATACATATAGATGCACATATATACGTACACACACATATATATTGAATATACGTACACACACCTCATGTATGAGACTTTCTTATGACCAAAAACCTTCTCTATTTTGTCACACAAAAATCACCTACTTTATGCAAAAGCCTATCCTTGAGGTAAAAGCTTCAACATAATTCCCAATACATACATCATACACAAAAAAGTATAACATAGTAAATTTGCTTTCCGCCAAAAGTAAAAGAAATTTAGAGAGAATATCCCCTAATTTATTAATTGCACCATGTTTGGGCTTGATAAAAAGGGGTGTCATCTTTTTAGGTGTCAGTGGTTTCACTTCTTGTGAGTTCATCCCTATTATGTTAAGGGTATGGGCCCTCTCCCACTTTTAATCAACTAGAACAAGATGGAAATGATTAAAGATCCCCATAATTCTATAGTGATGTGACTACTACAAATTTCTTTACGCTCAAAGATGTGTGAACCACTATAACCTTAACCATGAGATAGTGTTTACAATTTTTCATTGACGAAGCTAGTGCATAGATCTTTGTATCATGTGGCCTCTTGCAAACCATGTCAAGGTTTTGCAAGTGTTCCTCTTTGGACCTGCTAAAAACAAGTATGTCATCCAAGTAAACAACCACAAATATACCTATGAATGGTTTCAATACCTCATTCATTAACCTCATAAAAGTACTTGGTGCATTTGATAGCCCAAATGGCATAACACACCATTCATATAACCCTTCATTTGTCTTGAAGGTGGTCTTCCATTCATCCCACTCTCTGATCCTAATCAGATGGTAGCCACTTTTGAGGTCTATCTTTGAAAAAGTAACAAGCCCCTCAAAGAAAATCCATCAAGTCCTCCATTCTAGGCATAGGGAATCGGTACCTTATTATGATCTCATTAATTTCCCTTGAATCGGTGCACATTCTCCAAAAAGGGGAGGTGAAGAGGAAGACACTTATCCTCCAAAAAGGGACAAGTGTCTCAACTAAGAGAGAGAAGGATGACATGTGTCCATGAGGACACATGTCCATTTTGGGCAAAGCCACCCAAAAATGGAGGGAGAGACATGTGTCCCAAAGGACACGTGTCTATTTTAGGCAAGGCCACCCAAAATAGGATATTTTCCTCAAAATGGGCAAAATTGGTTAGAATGTACACACATGTGTGGGAGGTTAGAAGGGATAGGATAAGGTTGGTTAGGATAGGATGAATAGGATAGGATAGGGTTGGTTAGGATAGGAATGTGGGGAGGCTTGGAAGAAAGTGGTTAAAATGTAGGAGCCATGCGCTCAAATAGGATTTGACTCTAATTAATTAATTAAAATAATTAATCCATGGGGGTTTTGGGAAAAGGGACATTTAATAAATTAAAGGTAATTAATCAAATGGGATGACAAAAAGGGGATTAATTAACTAGGTTAGTTAATTAGAAGGAAATAGGTTAGGGAATTAATTAATTAGGAGGAATGAAATAGGGAATTAATTAATTAGCAGAAAAGTATTTAAATTTGATTAAATTAATTAACCAAATTTAGGTGTCTACACATATATACATACATACAGATGCACATATATACGTACACACACCTCATGTATGAGACTTTCTTATGACCAAAAACCTTCTCTATTTTGTCACACAAAAATCACCTACTTTATGTAAAAGCCTATCCTTGAGGTAAAAGCTTCAACATAATTCCCAATACATACATCATACACAAAAAAGTATAACATAGTAAATTTGCTTGCCACCAAAAGTAAAAGAAATTTAGAGAGAATATCCCCTCATTTATTAACTGCACCATGTTTGTGCTTGATAAAAAGGGGTGTCATCTTTTTAGGTGTCAGCGGTTTCACTTCTTGTGAGTTCATCCCTATTATGTTAAGGGTATGGGCCCTCTCCCACTTTTAATCAACTAGAACAAGATGGAAATGATTAAAGATCCCCATAATTCTGTAGTGATGTGACTACTACAAATTTCTTTATGCTCAAAGATGTGTGAACCACTATAACCTTAACCATGAGATAGTGTTTACAATTTTTCATTGATGAAGCTAGTGCATAGATCTTTGTATCATGTGGCTATAACATATGATAACCCCTTTTAACATATTTTAAAGATAGAAAATGAGCTTATCTCTTTGCAACAATATCACTTCAATATCATAGCCACTTGTATCAATCTCAACCTCAAAATTATATAAATTTGGAAAGCATTAAAAATAGTTTACATGACTAATTTTATGCTTTAGCTCATGAAAAATAATAATAGTGTTTTGTACCTTGATGGAAGTTCTTTATACAACTCGTAATAACATGTAATGACCCTTCAAAATGTGAGAAAGAACTCACAAAAAATTTGAGGTATTGCACTGCCCCAAAGAAGCACCTAGTTTTGGACCTGAATTTGGGCTTTGGCCAATTTATGATTGCCTCTATTTTGAAAGATGAATTGTTTATTTTCATTTTTTCAAAACATGCCTAATGTACACAAAATAAGTCTTTGCAAAATCCTAGTTCTTTTCATTCTAACAACTAGTTGTCACTTAAAATCTTGAACACTCTTCATAGGTGGACATGTTCTTCATAGCTTTTAATAAATATGAAGATATTATCTATGAAAGCAATCACATACATGAATCAATGAGAGGTCTTAGTAAGTAATTCATTAGCTACATGAAAGTTGTAATGCCCATATTTTAATAAGAGCGCTATGACCGAAAGTGGATTAACAATTTATTTTCTTGCATGAGACAATTGGATCACCATTAATAAGATAAGAACACTAACAAACCAATTATGATGTCGCAAAAGACAAAAACCATAGACAATGATTATGTATGCAAAACATGTAGATGACTAATTAGTACAAAGATGTTTTCATGCCAATCCTCTAAGGTATTTCACTTAACTATGCCAACTGTGCAACCAAATAAAGAAGTATTAATGGAAAGAGCTAAGCATCATTATACAAGTTGATTTTAGAATATGTTATTTCGATTTGAATTCAAACTTATATGAAATTTAATCCAAACTCTTACCTCAAAAAATATCTTCCAAATGTCCTTTTTAAAAATATGTGACTTGCTATCTTTTCTTCGCTACCATTTAGTACCCATAGCTAATAATTATTCAAATATAGTTCTTTAATTTTGGGCAAACATTTTTAAAAAAGCCTGTTATTAAATTCCTGACTACTTTCAAATTTATAAGATGTGTTATATAAATTACAATTGACATAACCATTACACCTCCATTATAATCTTGATATAAAATTGCCATGTTGTAAACCAAAACAAATAGATCATTAAAAACATGAAGTAAAATTGAGAAAAGTGATAGTTCAAAATGTCAACAACACTTTTTTTAAAATATGTTAGAAAATTTTTACTAGGGATCCAATTTTGGTTAACATTTTGGTTAAATTTTTACTAGGGTTCCAAAGGTTAGAGATTTTGGAGGCATCTATGGTTTCCACAAGTGTGTTGAACGATGTTTTTGGAGCTGATCTAGGCAAAGGTAATATTAAATTTGCATTTCTTATTTAAAAGGGAGATCGTCATTTTCGTAATGGTTCGCCAAATATTTCGAGTGTAAATTTTTGTTTTACGATGCAGATTGAAGAATGAGCTAATCAATGTCATCTAAAAATGGAGAATGGATCATATTTGAAAAAGATTAGTGTTTTAGAACAGAAGATCTTTGTGAGGGAGCCATTACGCCTAATCTATCTATAATCTTTAAAAAAAATAGTAATTCCCATTTTCCTTAGGAGCATAAGATTCAAAGTTAGCTACCTCGAAAGCTTATTTTTCCCGATGGTGTAATAGTAAGTCAATTGATGTGGTAAAATTGTGTATTTTCATATGGTGGCTCTTAGGAAAGGACTTAATATGGTAAAAATTATGTATTTTCATATGGTGGCTCTTATGAGAGGAATTAATATCATAAATATTAAATACTATGTATTTTGTTTTGATAAATCTTTACATCTTTTGCTGGTAACCGTTAGTTCATTTAATTATTGAAAGATGTTAAATTGTTAGAGTATATTTAGTAATTGAAATTTTATTTAAAGAGTATTAATTTTTTTTTAATGTAAATTTATTTGTTGATAAAAGAAATCAGGAATTTTAAGTTAGATTATAATGAAAATGATGATGTAATGTAGATATTTTAAAAAAACAAAATAAATTAATATAATTATTGTATGAATACATGTATTAATTTAGTATTTTTAAAGCAATTGATAACATATAATAATAATAATGAATATCTTCTTATTTAATTGAAACATTAATTCTAATTTTCTTTCTATTCATTTTTCCTCTTTAAACAATTTTTTTCTCCCTCCTCTCTTGATAAATGAGTTTTCTTTTCAGCTTTATTGTATTAAAAAATAATACACCATGCTTTAAGCAGTTGACTAAATCACATTGAGAATATCTATTTGTAATTTATGGCAACATTCATATCATAGCATATGTTGGGCTCCTTTGTATTAATGGAAACACATCATACTATTAATAGTTGAGTAGATCATGGTCAAACATCTTATCATAATTTATTCTCCTTGCACTAATTAATTTATGTTGTACTCCCGCGTGTTAATGGAATCGCATCATACTTTTAATAGTTGAATAAACAATGGAAATAACATCTAAGCAAATATTCACAACCTTTAACTTAAAAGGGGTAAAAATTAATTCAGAAACATTAAGAATATAAAGTATAGACCCTAACCAACCCTATCAATCTCAACTAAGTGGTTCAACTCATGGAACAGATCCAGGGGTAATTGGCCTCGATCCAAAATATTCCAATTTTACATTTGATCAGAGGCCCATTTGGCCAAACAATCCGCTACACCATTCCATTGTCTAGGGATATGATTGAAAGTCAAAGAATCCAAAGAAGTACACAAATTAAGAATTTGTTTAATAACCAAAGCAAGATATCAACAAACATCATCGAACTATCACTTATTCAACAAAGTCAACACTACCAGAGAGTCATACTCACAAATGATCTTTCACCACCCAAGATCACAACTATGCTTCACAACATATAAAATGGCAAGAACCTCTATCAAATTATTAAAATGTAGGCCCTTATAGACAGATAAGATAAACTAAACAATACCAGAATTATCACACCAACTTCACCAATGTTAGCATGACTCGTATTTTCATGGGAGGAACCATCAATATTGACTTTCAAAATTCCCTGAGGAGGAGGGCACCACTACCCCTCCCTATTTATCTTCCAAAGAGGATGGTGACACTTGTTTCTCATGATCTATTGAACTCTTGGAACACCCCCAAGAAGAGGAAAATTGAGGCATTTACAAAGAACATCACCTCGATCCACATGTTCAACCAAGTCACACTTTGTCGAAACAGTTTCATGAAGAGGACAAATGCTTGGCAATTAGCTTGACCTCTTGAAAAATCCTACGATTCCTCTTCAACCAAATAATCCAAATTATGAAGGTAGGTCTAAGAGCCCAAACAACTTGAAGAAAAGAAGTCTTAACACAAACCCTGCCCCCAATGATAAAAAAACTCAACCAAAAAAGAGACATGCCAATAGGTCTAATTTCAAACACTCCACCAAAAGTGTTAGATCTCCCTTGAAAAGGAGCATTGGGAGAATAGATGAAAAATGCCCTCCTCACTATTACAACACAAAACACAAATCAAGGGGTCATGGAACTCATGTTTAATCAAATTATCCCAAGTAAGACACTGATTTTGAATTACCAGCCACATGAAAAATTTATACTTTCCCCATGAGAATTTATTGCACACCTTTTTCCACCAAGGAACCTCCATCTCTCAAAAAATTTGACTAATAAGCATCACATACCCAGTAGAGACAAAATACTTACTAGATGAATCACTCCCCCAAGGAAAAACATCGAGCTTGCCCAAAACATTAGACTCATGAGAAGAAAGAATCTGAGCAAGCTCTTTCCTATTCTCATTCGATCCACCTAGCAACCATTCACCATAATGCTTCCATCTATAACCAACAGCCTATCCAAAACTACAAGCTACCAAAAAAAAATCGGAGAGGGACTAGAGATACAGACACCTAGTAAGAATAGGAGGATTACCATCCCAAGAATCTGACCAAAAAAGAGCCTTAGACCCTTAAGGGAAAATTAAAAAAATACCATCCTTAACCAATTGAGGCCCCAATTTCAAAGTATACCAAATCATAGAACCCCTTCCGTCCAGAGGATAGTGAGGAACATCCAAAGGGTCAACCCCTTTAAGATACTTGTGAGTGATAATATAGGCCCAAATCTAATGTTGACTGGTACACTAACACTAATAAATCTTGGCAACAAGAACCTTCCCATTCAGAATAGAGACCAAGGCCCCCATCCTTCCTTGGCCTACACACTGATTCCCACTTAACTAAACTCCATTTTGCATTTTGTGAATTACCAATCCAAAGAATCTTTCATGAGAGAGCATCAATTTCCCTAAGGAAATACATTGGATTCGCCTGAACAAAACACTTATAAATAAGAAGAGCCTGAATGACAGATTGAAGAAGAGTGACTCTAGCAATAGTGGATAACCAACATATGTATATGTACATTTATGCAATTCTATGTATATGTGCATATGTATGTAGATGGATATGTATATGTATATACTTATGCATTTGAATCTATATGTATGAATGTGTGTAAGGATTGTATGCATGTTGTGAAATGTTGGAGATGGTCAAAATGTTGTTGTGCATGCAATATTGTATGGATGATTTGTTGTGAGAGTGTTATTACCCTCGATTATTACAATTTTTTTCCAGGCATACTGGAGCATTGAGAGAGGAACCATAGTTGTGGAAGATCATTATAACAATGTAAATGTGTTTCTTAACACACTATAATCCTTTGGGAGATTATGCTCTTTATGCTTTCATTTTATTTTAATTTGTGTATTATTGTATGTTATATAGAAATGAGTTGGATAGCTTTTTGCTCTGACTATTTTGGCAGGCATGTAGAGATGTGATAAGGAGTTGTATAGAAGACAACACGTCTTCCTCTCAAGTAAAGTCTTTATGACTTTACTCTTGCAATGACCTAGTAGACGTTGCAATTTGTGACTTGTTGTCTTCTTTTATTTTTTGTGTTTCACTCTTCTCTTTGTGGATTGTTTATATATAATGCCTACAATTTTAATACTTATATGCATGACAAAAATAATGAGATTTATAGATTAATTTTTGGTCACACACACACATATATCTGATATGTGTGTGTGTGTGTGTGTGTGTGTGTGTGTGTGTGACCGCAAGTAAGCATATTAGTCACATCTAAATTATAAGAGGAGCAATAATTGCTCTTTTTAGAAGTGTACTAGTTGTTGTGATCTTTCTAAATGGGAGGTCAAAATAATCTACCTCCCATTCAAATAGATCACAACAACCACTATGCCTCTAAAAGAGAAATTATTTCTCCTCTGATTATTTAGATGCCACTAATATGCCCTCTTTTGATAGTGACAAATCTCAACACTTATATGCATCTTGTTTTGTTGTTCTTGTTATCTTCTTATATATATATATATATATATATATATATACTAGTATAGTTATATTAAAAAAAAATATGTAAAATATATGAGAGATATCTTATAATAGAAGAGAATCATTTTAAAATAAATGATCTTCTAAAATACTAAACACCAAAAATACAAATCCATTAAACTACTACATGATAAAAGTTGTGAATCTAGCTGAAGACAAGTGGCGAGGGTTCTATTTTATTTGGAGTACTAAAATAACACCTCCACAAAAACTGAAACATGGCATATTTCATGCATTTATCCATCATTTGCATGCCAAATTGTTTCAAAAATGGAATTTTGTTTACGAACATTTTGATGTCATTGTAGATGCCTCTCAGCATAATAAGCAACACAGTTAGATAACATTAGACAAAAAGCATATGAGATTTACTATATATGTATATGTATATATATATACATATACATATACATATATACATATATACATATATATATATATATATATACATATATATATGTACATATATATGTACATATGTATATGTATATGTATATGTATATGTATATATGTATATGTATATATAGATATGTATATGTATATATACATACATATATATACATATACATATATACATATACATATGTATATATACATATGTATATGAATATATACATATATACATATACATATACATATGTATATGTATATATGTATGTATATATACATACGTGTATATATACACATGTATATATATATGTGTGTATATATACACATGTGTATATATATAGATGTGTATATGTATATAATAATAAATATATGTAAGTAATTAATTTTAAAGTTCAAACAATAGAAAAATACTTATTTATATATATTTATTTTAATGCATATTATATTTTTTAAGTACATGGTGTAGGAGAAAAAGGGAAGGCCAAGACACATGACATAATAGAAGAGAGGAAATTTATTATTAGCACTATGGCAAATAGAAATTTCAATATTAATTAATTAATTTATTTATTTTGGAAGGAATGAATTTTAATTTAGCAAATGCTATGACATGGGAGTTACAAATTAATTCTATGACAAGAATATTTCTATTCATGGTACTTTTTATGACACTAAAAAAGCATTTTTGATAAAATGGAAGAAATAAATAAATTGACAAGAAGGGAGTTACAATTTCATTTTTGGCATATTCTTTTACAACTATGAATTGAAGAATCTTCCCTAATTTGAAAAATTATTCTTACGATGGTAAAAATCATTTTACAACTCCAAAATCTATAAATTGAGAGAATGTTGTATGAATTGGACAAGGTTTGCTTTTGGAAGACATTTTTTTTTTAAATGTTGTTTTTGGAGTTTCTCATTCTCTTTCTAGATTTTTTTCATATCTATCTTGAAATGCCTAATTTAACATAGTTTAATGATAAATTAAATTTTCCAAATACAAAAACAAGAGAAGATATCAATCCATTATTTTAACACATCCAATATTATTAAATATTTTTTTACTAAATTATAAGTGTCTAGATTTAATACTAAATGAGAATAATGAAATAATGTTAAGTTATCCTATTTTGAAGTTCGGCATAGTAAATATTATTATTAAAATTGACTTTAGTTACAAAAATAAATTGTTTAAAATTGAACATACAAAATAATTACTATTAATTGAACTGAAATTTTGAAAAGAAACTTAGTTAATGAATTAATTAATATTTATGTGTGGCTTCAGAAAAGAACTTAGTTAATGAATTAATTAGTTTCAACTAAGAAATAATTATTCATAAATTATTGATTGGAAATAGAAAGTAAATATGCAGAGAGAAAAAGCTATGAGATGAAAATCAAATTTAATATGGTTTTACTATTTTCATGCAACTCTAACAATTTTTGTTTTAAAAGGCAATACAATTAGAAATACTATCTTAAAATATGTACTCTTTAGAATCTTTATATTTTGGTGTTTAAACCTTTTTTTTTCTTAAATCTAGTTCTCCAATAGCTTGATTTTTGCATGAAAATTTGAACGGACAAATTAATTTACTTATAGCAATAGAAAATATTTTTTCTAGTAATCACTTTCACAATTAGAGAAAATTCATTACTAAGTAATTGGAAAATTAGAATTAGTTAAATTAAATATAAGTCGTTAAATTTAGAATTGATATGAGTTACTATTATAGATCTATACTAATGTGTTGAATAGTTTAATCTCAACTAAATTTGTCAAAACTCTTAATAGCTATGAAGGCAATTTTGAATCTATTGTTCCAAAAATAATTTATTTTATTATGTAAGTAAATTAAATGGCCTAGACCATTTTATTCATATAAAAAGTTTAATATGAAATAATAATAAAATAAAATAAATTATAAATCAATTTAAACTTTTATCTAAAAAAATAAAATAGAATAACTAAACTTGAAAAAAAACTGCAACTAAATATGTCATCGAATCCTTGCAAAAAGGGTTTTCAAAATCTACAGAAATTTGCATACATTAACTAGCAAACAAGAGGGAAAAATTATCCTATTAAGAGGGTTTTATACAAAATAGGAATCTGATTGATGCAAAGGCTAGCAAACTCATAGACAGACATGGTAGATTTTGTAGAACTCTTCTGCATGTATTCTTCTTCTTCCATTCTTCCCTACAAGATCCACAACAATGAAATGAAAGAAAATCCCTACATTTTAGTATTACTATAAAGATTTTATGGTTGTGGGTTCACTTTACATCTAAGAGCTAAGATTCAATCTAATCTAAGGGTTGCGATTGCTTACTTAATTTGTTTAATTTAAATTTCAGTATTCACTAAAATTAAAAGGAAATTATTTCCTTCATATTTAAATTTAATTTCATGAGGGTATTTATTTTGTGAGACAGTTTTATTTAAGACAAATTTTAAGTAATCTATTTATTTTTTATTAAGGTAAATAATTTTTACAAGGACCCGAAACCCAAAAGTTTTACAACAAACTAGAGAATAAGCATCAAAGCACATAACAATAGTAAACGCTAAACCATATTGGGCCAAGCCCGCAAAACAACCTAAAGCATAAAATAGATTGAAACTAGAAGAAACAGAGACCTATTGATAAGAATGCAATAGATCTCCATTCTTCTAAATAAATTTCTTGTTGATAGTCTCCAACTCATCAATGATAAATATACAACTACCTTGCTCCTGGTACATGTACACAAACTTGTCGTTGTATGGGAACGACAAATCTGACGACCTACACCCTTCACTTTATTTTTCTACTTAGAATCTGAAGGAGTCACACTGGCAATGGGATCAACCCTGTAATCCGCAATGATATTATTGACCCTCATCAAACCTTCAGAACTATTCTTCATGGCGGCCTTGCTGATCTCTGTTAGATTTTTCAAACTTCCTTTAATTTCTTCCAAGCTAACCTCCAAATTAAAAAGGTACCATTGGAGTTGGGACCTAAGATCTTTCATCCTAACTATCAGACAATTTTTTTCAAAGTGAATCAGTGAGCCTTCAAAAAAAGTATGGTTCCAAAGAGTGGCAATTCCCCTAGAAGCACCATCAAAGTCACAACTAGGAAGGAGAAAGTAGCCCAAAAAGAGTTAGTAGCCTTTTTGAATTTTTCCTTATTCATTTTAGTCTCTTGAATCATCAAAATATCCACCTTTTGTTCCATTACCTCACATCTTAACATATGTTGTTTTATCAGGCTATTCAAATTGTATACACCTAAAAATGGTCTGAAGATAATTAATTAAATAAGCAATTATTTAATTAATCTCTCCTCCCCAATTTAATTGAATTCACTAAGCAATTTGATTAAATTTCCCTTTTCATCTACTTACTAATAAATCTAAGGATTTACTGAATAGGTTCATTTCACCTCTTTAATTAATTAATTCCCTCCACCAAAATCATTTCTTCCAACTCCTAATTAATTGCAACAATTCAAATTCATGAGTTGTTGAAACTAATTAGCCATTTTCCTATTAAATGAATTTATAAATTCAAAACCTAGCCCATTCTACCTACCACCTTGCCCCCTTTCATCTAACATCTTCTAGAACCCTTGTGACACTTGTCACTAAGTGTTCCCTTTAATCCAACCCCCTTTGCCAACCTCCTCCAATTTAACCATTGATATTTTCAGATCAATCTCAACTGTTGATTCATGCCAACTCACCCCTAGCCTTGGAAAATCCTATAAATAGACCTCATTTTCAGCAATATGGATCCCATCTCATTCATAGCTTAAGCATTGTTACTATAGGCATCTAGCTTCTAGTTTATCATTTCTTAGCAGTGTTATCATGCTCATTTTAGCTTAAATCTTAGCTTAATCATGCTAGATCAATCATTCATGTAGCTTAATCATGCTACTCTTGCTAGATCATGCATTTTCAGATTCAAATCCTCCATCTATGTGTAGTCAAGTCACTAGAATTTGCATACTAAGATCTGAGAGCAAAATTCATACTTGCATTTACTAGGAGGCAATAAGTCGATTAGCTATGGTTTCATCTTTCTTTGATTTAAATCTTCTAACCATGCTTGTAATGATTTATTGAGTGCATTGTGGTTGCAGGTACAGGTACAATTCACAGAGCATGACATTTTGGCGCCCACCGTGGGGCCGAAATCATCATTTTTCAGCCTCCCAAGCTTCCTCAAACTTCATCCCTGCCGGATCAAAATCAGATTGTCATACAAGTTGTCTTTCTGGCTCGTACAAACTTCCTTTCAGTCTCCGATGACACCTCATCCTAACTCGTACGAGGTATAAATCTATGTCCTATGAGTTTTTAGACTGCAAATTCTTTACTCGTACTAGGCTGATCCTGTGTCGTACGAGTTGATTTTCACACTCGTACTAGAGCTAATTTTGTGTCGTACAAATTTATAGCTTCAAAATATTATGTTGTATGAACTGTTTTTTGTCTCTGTGCGAAATCTAAATATTTGTCCTTCTGTCTGATAAATCATGTCGTACGAGTTTCTGCATCTGTGATTTTTTTTGAAAAACTGCAAATTGGAATTTTCAAATTTGTCTATACGTCGGTAATCTACGTTTTTGAAGGCTTTCTGGTCATTTTTAGCCCCTGAGAGTGCCCTTTGAAAATTGCATCTAGAACTCTAGGAGTTCTTTTCAACGAGGTAAACGGCTTGTAATTTCGAGTCTCGAGCAGCAAGTTATGCCTATTTGAAGTTAGGCTAAAATTTCATATAATTTTTTTGAAAATTTCATAGTTTGGATCACTAATGCTAATCTTGTTATGTCTATGAGATGTTTGCAGCCTAACTCTTTTCTTCCAGCTATGCTTGTCAAAGACAAAGTCAAAACACAATCATGACTACTAATGGATCTATTTTGCAGGTTGCCTAAGGATTTAACAAAAACTTTGTGTATTCTTTAAGATTTTTAGGCACACTTCAATTTGGGCTTAAAGAAATGAACTATCATGTCTTATGTGCTTATGATGATAGGTGAGTATGCTCTCACCTTCCTTAGGTGATCAAAAAGTTAGACTCATCTTTTTGCTTTCAATAGTGCATACCTTTAGCGGGCCTGTCACAGTGGGAAAAAGTAATCACCCTATGAGAATGACCCAAGTGAGTACAGCTGGACCTGAGCATTCCAACTCACTATAATAAATAGGTCTCTGATGATTAAAGTCTTAGAGGATGGGATTATTTCAGTCTTCTCTTTGAGATCTCTCATATCGAGCATTTTGTAGGGCCTCATGGTCTCAATCACGTTTACGTGACTATAGCTTGTTTTGGTACCTTGTCAGGCTATAGGCCTCAATCACTCTTGTGTGAATTCAAGGGGTAATTTCAAACAGAATTCCTAACTAAGAACTATAAAAATAGAAGCTACCCGATTCACCTCTGAAAGGGTGATAATCTTTGTGCAAGAGAGATAGTAACTCTCGCAAGACACTTGCCATATCGTGCCCCCATTAGCGTTTGGAGTCGAATAATACGGTGTTGAGAATCCATTGTGTGAGACTCAGTGGCCGTATTCTGATTAGCTATTGGGTGTGTACCTAAGTCAGCAAGCAAAGGTTTTCATTCTCAGCCAACTTCCTTAGGGTTTAGCTTGATTGAGAGTCATGTATCACATCATGTGTTTGCTATGTATTCATCCCTGAAATTGAAAAATCAGACACTTAAAACTAGAAAACCAAAGTAAAACATCAAAATTCAGTGATCAAAAACTCAAACAAACAAACGCTTGTTATCTTTGCTCAAATACCTATCGTACGAGTCAGGAGTCTCTGTCGTATTGCTTGATCTTCTGGCATACGAGTCAAGGTTCTATGTTGTATGAAAAACTACTTTTCACATGAAGTCACTAGTTTGTCATTCTATTTTGTATCTTGTGTCATCCAAAGCTGAATCTTATGTCGTATGAAACTCTGCATTTGCCAGTCCAGAACTGTGTCTTACATGCCTATTTCAGCTTTGTCATTTCTACCTAATCAATTTGTAGTAAGCATAAACACCTATTATCTGTCAATCCATGCTTAGATTGTCTGCTTGATTTGCTTGGTCAAGTTATCACTCATCGAAATCAGACTTTAGAAAATATACACCTCAAGATTTTCAAGTGCTCACCCCCAACAAGTTCAAGATCTAAACATCTCAAAGTGCATTATCACCCTCTTTGATAAACTGATCACTCAAACATAGTTTCTCATCAGGATCAATCATCCTTTATCACAAAACTGAAATGTTTGGTTAGGACAATCTCATCCCACATCGTAGGATATATCTTTCCTATTGGACTTGGTTCTTATCAAATCATCACCATTGCACTCCCAAACCGAAGATCAAAAAACTTGCAAACCTTTAAACACGTGAATCCTCTTTTAGTGTCATATCAGTCTATGGCCTTGAAATTGACTATTGATCACTTACCAAAATAACCTTTAAACAATCAAATCTTAGTACAATATCAAACACAATGCCCATTTTAACAAGAGAGCAGAGACATAAGATCATAGAAAAATTTGCAATAGCTGAAAATCATATCAACATGACATACCAAAGCAAAACACGAGAAGAAAACATGACAAACCAACATATCAGAGAAATCAAACAAATCCAAAATCAAAATCAAAATCAAACTATGTTAAAACCTCATAAGGATTCAAATACATCTCAAAAGAAAGGTGGCTCTTTTATGCACCTCTTAAAGAGATCCCTAAAGGATTTGGCTAAAGAAGATCAAAATCGTTCACCCATATCTAACAATGATCCATCCATCCATAAGCAAATTGACGCTCGAAAGGCATCTATTCCTACACCTCCTGAAAGCTTTCCAGAATCTTCCATAGCATCCTTGCCAAATAATGCATCCAAATCTGAAGTTCCTCAAGCGATATCCATGATTGCCATCAAACCTACTTCACAGGATCCTATTCAAAGCTCATCTCCTTCATATCCAAGCATTGATTCATTGCAATATCCCCATAGCGCTTCCTTGCAAATTGAAGTCCTCATTCATAGAACACTTGTTAAACGTGTCCTAATAGATGGGGGAGCTAGCCTAAATATTTGCTCTATGAATCTTGTCCATGCTCTAGGCTATTCAGAAGATGTAGTTGATCCCTAGAAAAGGATAAAAATCAAAGCACATAATGAAGAAGAGTATTCATCTAAAGGAATGGTGATATTACCCATCACAGTGGGACACTTGCAAAAAGATACAGCATGCCAAGTTTTAGACTTGGACCTACGATATAATATACTCTTGGGGAGACCATGGATTCAGGATATACAAGCTATACCATCAACAGGTCATCAGTGCTTGAAATTTCCATACAATGGATAGGAAATCACAATATCAGCAGACTCAAATCCATTGCAGTGTTGTAATAATCTGAAATCAGCTCAAGAGATCATTGTTTCACATAACAAATAGGTAGCACCTTCAAGCACACAATCCAAGGAACAATCATTTGCATCAATTTTGTCAAACATGGAACAACAAATGCAGCTAAAAGATCGAGGGAATGAAGAATATTTGCTATCATGGAAAAATAAACAAGGGAAAATTGCAATTGAGAGGGATGAAGAAGCAGATATAGTAGTCAATGTAGTTCACACGTATGTAGAACAAACGTTAGGAACTAGCCTACTTGAATCAGAATCACATTCAACTGATATGGACTTAACTGAGGACGATTAGGATTTTCTTATACGAGGTCATTCTGATGAGAGTATCGTTCTAGACATGGAAATACATACTGAAAGTTCTGATATCTCTATCATGACCCCTAATATCTTTGAAACTATTTAACCTGAAGATCCTTTATCCTTAAGCTATCCTGAACCTATGGACTGGGAAAATGAAGGACATGCCGCTATTGATACCTTTCCTAATGATCATGCCATATCCTTATATCTTGATGAAATCAAACCCGAAACAACTTTCACCAGGGATTGCACTAACGTATCTTTGAGTCAAATGGATGTCAAATCTCCTAGTCACAAAAGTGAAAATCAAGAAAACAATATCAGGTCTAATGCTGAAAACCATTTACTAGCAACATTAGACCATGAAAAAGTAAAAATAAAGGACGCACCTAATGGTGAAAACCTCCTTGAGGCGCCGGAAGATGGGAGATTTGACACTTTACCTAAATGTTATCAAGAGAAGATATCTATCATAATAGAACCAGCAAAGGCAACTATCAGTGGCACAATTGATCTACATCTAGCAGCAACAATCTCTTTATCAGAATTAGTAAGACAAAAATACTTGAAATCATTCAAAAGATGGCAAGTCAATTTTACCTGTTCATATACAGATGTTCCAGGGTTTGATCCATATCTTACAATACATCACCCGAATATCAGTCTAGGAGCAAGCATAAATAATGGAACACATCATGGATCAAGAGAAAGCATCAATAATGGAACACATCATGGATCAAGAACAAGCATCAATAAAGGAACACAACACAAATCAAAAGCAGGCATTCTATTTATCAAAATGGTTGTAGAATGGAATATTAAACAATTTCAAGTCTTTGGAGACTCTCAGCTTGTCATTAATTAAATCAATGATGACTATCAAACCAAGGATGACAAACTCATGCCTTACAAAAAGATGGTGGATGATTTCAAGAAGTACTTTGCAGAAATAACTTTTGAACAGATCCTTAGAAATGATAACAAAGCAGCAGACGCCATGGCTACACTTGCTTCTCTATTGCAGACACAAGAAAATCAAGAGCGTTATGAATTCCTGGTTGAAGAGTTGTTTCATCTCGCCTATAATTTTCCTGATTCCCAAACCATCTATCAACTTATTGGACACGATTCCTCCTGCTATGGCCAAACTTACATATACTTGAAAGATAACATCTTACCTCCTGACCTATCCAAGAACCAAAAGAGAAACTTTATTTGCCAATCCTCTCATTTTACTCTCGTCATAGATACCCTGTATAAATGAGGTCTAGATGGTACTCTCTTAAGATGTCTTGAACAAGAAGAATCTGAGAAGGCCTTACATGAAGTCCATAACAACATTTGTGGCACTCATTCAAGTGGTCTTACCCTTTCAAAAAAACTCATACGCTTGGGTTACTATTGGTCGACTATGGAATGAGATTCTTTTAAGATAGCAAGAACATGCAAACAATGTCAAATCCATGGGAATTTGATCCATGCACCAGCACAAGAACTACATGCTTTAGCAACATCTTGGCCTTTTTGTCAATGGGGACTTGATCTAGTAGGAAAGATAAATCCTTCCTCATCTAATGGGCACAAATTCATCCTGGTCACTACTGAATATTTCACAAAATGGATTGAAGTGGTACCTCTCATAAATATCACAGGAAAACAAATTGCTTGATTTATCTTGAATTATATCATCTGTCGCTATGGAATACCAATGACCATTATCACTGATAATGGGCGACCATTCAAGAATCAAGATGTACAAGAGCTATGTGAGAAGTTCAAAATCCGGCGCAGATTCTCCACACCATATTATCCACAGGGAAATGGGTAGGCAGAAGCATCTAACAAAACTATCCTAAAAATTCTTAAAAAGACAGTGAACGATGCTGGGAAAGATTGGCATATCCAACTAAATCCTGCTCTATGGGCTTACTGCACCAGTATCCACACACCGATAGGTGCCACACCTTTCTCTCTTGTATATGGATCAGAAGCCATATAGCCAATCAAAGTAGAGATACCTTCTCTATGTGTATCACTAAAAGGTCTCATCCCAGATGAAGAACAAAGAGTATCTAGACTACAAGAGTTAGAATTAATCCATGAATGTAGACACAATGCCTTTGATCATCTAAAGGTATATCAGCAAAGAATGTGTCAGAGCTATAATCATAAGGTTAAACCAAGAATCTTTCAGGTTGGAGAACTAGTACTAAAGGAAAATCCATGCAACCAGATAGATTGAGAAAAGAAAGGAAAGTTTGAACCAAACTGGTTAGGTCCATGTGTGGTCACAATAGTATTTGGATCAGGAGCATATCAGCTATCAACACAAGATGGAGATCAGCTCGAGGAACCCATCAATACCAGGCATCTGCAGAAATTCTATGTCTAGAAAACTAGAAAGAAAAATCAAAAACAGTGAAAAATCAGAAAAAATCAAAAATAGTGAAAAATTAGAAAAATCCTAAAAAGTGAAAAAGTAGAAAATCCAAAAAAATCAAATATCAGAAAAAGTGCAATAAAAAGAGACAGTGAAAACCTGGCAAACAGGCACTATCTGTCGGCTGGCTCTTCCATCTATTAGTTCATGCATTTTTCTACTTGCATTCATTTTTCCATCAGCGCTGATCATCATGAAGAATTTATACATACGCAAGCATCCTAGGTGGATTCTTACCATGGTTTGGATCATTGGATATATCATAACGAATTCATTTCTAGGCTTGGGGCAAAATCCTACACCTAGCTAGGGGCAAAACTCTGGATCAATTTTGAGCTTAATCAAACAAGTAGAACAATAGTTAGACAACTCTTATCAAGCGAAAACTAAGACACATCCAACATTGAACACAAGATCAAACTATCAACTATCAAGCTATCACGAAATCAATCTATTCACATCACACACTTTTCAGTGGAATAATATCTTTTTTGAATGATTGATTGTAACATGATTGTTCAACTTTTCTATATTGCTTTTCACTATCATGATTTCTGAGTGACTCCAGGATGTCTTTGACTAGAGGAACAAGGAAGAAACATGATATTTTTCTTGTCTGCTATTTGAAAATTAATCATGAATATGTGCAAATTTGTCTCGGGACATGATCATCAAAATATCATTGAAGACATTTTTGATTTGCATATTGAAATGATTAATACTGCCTGTTTTATGAAAACAACACTCAGGTCATCTCAGTTCAATTATACCTCAATGCTTGTGTTAACTTGCTATATCAAAATCCAGGAAAGAAGTGCTCAGGTCATCATGGTTTAATTATACCATCAATGTTTGCACTCACTTCCCACATTTCAAAAGCTCAATGATGAGAAAAAATGCAAAATAATCCAGTGACTGGTCCAGTCGTAGCTTTGCATTCCATTGCATTTCATTTGCATTTTAGTTTGCATTTAATTCTTGCATGGATCCCAAAATCTCCTTTTATCCAAGGTCAAATCTATCACAGGAATCATCAAAGTATCATCAAAAGTGTATACACAATCAGAATGATGATTCATATCTCTCCAAATATTGTCAACTCAGCAAAAATCTTATGCTATCTTCCTCAACAGAATCAACAATCAGCATATCCAAAAATTTCTGCAACTTGATATCAACAAAATGTCAGTTCTTTATATAATCAACCTTATCAAATCAAATCAATCAATCAAACATAATCAATTCTATCACATCTTATACAGGATGAATCCTTCCTGAAACAAGACGATCTGATTCTAATTCATGTCTTATACAAGATGTATCCTTCCTGAAACCAGACGTTCTGATCATGTCTTGTACAAGATGAATCCTTCCTGAAACCAGACGCTTTGATCATCTTTGTCTTATACAGGATGAATCCTTCCTAAAACCAAACTGTATCAAATCAATCAGGATTTTTCAATCTTATCGATCTAGGCAATCAAGCTAATCAAAGAACTCACACTTTCATCAAACAACAGTTTCAGAAATCAAATCAAATCTATAGGGATATCAATCTCGAAAAAAACTCCAAAGATCAATTATCTCAATTGATCTCCCGAGGGGGCATCATTATACCAGAATTTAGCAATCAAGAGCTGGGGCATCCTATCAAATCAATATCATCATCAAAATGAGATTATTCTTTGAATCAAAACATCATCACACCTTGCTTCAAAGAGCGGCAAAATGTATACACCTAAAAATGGTCTGAAGATAATTAATTAAATAAGCAATTATTTAATTAATCTCTCCTCCCCAATTTAATTGAATTCGCTTAGCAATTTGATTAAATTTACCTTTTCATCTACTTATTAATAAATCTAAGGATTTACAGAATAGGTTCATTTCACCCCTTTAATTAATTAATTCCCTCCACCAAAATCATTTCTTCCAACTCCTAATTAATTAAAACAATTCAAATTCATGAGTTGTTGAAACTAATTAGCCATTTGCCTATTAAATGAATTTATAAATTCAAAACCTAACCCATTCTACCTACCACCTTGTCCCCTTTCATCCAACATCTTCTAGAACCTTTGTGACACTTGTCACTAAGCGTTCCCTTTAATCCAACCCCCTTTGCCAACCTCCTCCAATTTAACCATTGATATTTTCAAATCAATCTCAATCATTGATTCATGCCAACTCACCCCTAGCCTTGGAAAATCCTATAAACAGACCTCATTTTGAGTAATATGGATCCCATCTCATTCGTAGCTTAAGCATTGTTACTGTAGGCATCTAGCTTCTAGTTTATCATTTCTTAGCAATGTTATCATGCTCATTTTAGCTTAAATCTTAGCTTAATCATGCTAGATCAATCATTCATGTAGCTTAATCATGCTACTCTTGCTAGATCATGCATTTTTAGCATTCAAATCCTCCATCTAAGTGTAGTCAAATCACTGGAATTTGCATACTAAGATCTGAGAGTAAAATTCATACTCGCATTTACTAGGAGGCAATAACTCGATTAGCTATGGTTTCATCTTTCTTTGATTTAAATCTTCTAACCATGCTTGTAATGATTTATTGAGTGCATTGTGGTTGCAGGTATAGGTACAATTCACAGAGCATGACATTTTCAACCGTTGATTCATGACAACTCACCCCTAGCCTTGGGAAATCCTATAAAGAGACCTCATTTTGGAGCAATATTGGTCCCAAATTCATATCATTTGATCCCATCTCATTCATAGCTTAATAATTGTTACTACAGGCATCTAGCTTCTAGTTTATCATTTCTTAGCAATGTTATCATGCTCAATTTTAGCTTAAATCTTAGCTTAATCATTTTCTAGATCAATCATGAATTCATGTAGCTTAATCATGTTATTCTTGCTAAGATTATGCATTTTCAGCATTCAAATCCTCCATCTAAGTGTAGTCAAGTCACTGAATTTTGCATAATTTGATCTAAGAGCATTTTTCATACTCGCATTTGTCATCACACCTCGCTTAAAAGAGGGGCAAAATGTATACACCTAAAAATGGTCTGAAGATAATTAATTAAATAAGCAATTATTTAATTAATCTCTCCTCCCCAAATTAATTGAATTCACTAAGCAATTTGATTAAATTTCTCTTTTCATCTACTTATTAATAAATCTAAGGATTTACTGAATAGGTTCATTTCACCCCTTTAATTAATTTTCCCTCCACCAAAATCATTTCTTCCAACTCCTAATTAATTAAAACAATTCAAATTCATGAGTTGTTGAAACTAATTAGCCATTTGCCTATTAAATGAATTTATAAATTCAAAACCTAACCCATTCTACCTACCACCTTGTCCCCTTTCATCCAACATCTTCTAGAACCTTTGTGACACTTGTCACTAAGCGTTCCCTTTAATGCAACCCCCTTTGCCAACCTCCTCCAATTTAACAATTGATATTTTCAAATCAATCTCAACCGTTGATTCATGCCAACTCACCCCTAGCCTTGGAAAATCCTATAAATATACCTCATTTTGAGCAATATGGATCCCATCTCATTCGTAGCTTAAGCATTGTTACTATAGGCATCTAGCTTCTAGTTTATCATTTCTTAGCAATGTTATCATGCTCATTTTAGCTTAAATCTTAGCTTAATCATGCTAGATCAATCATTCATGTAGCTTAATCATGCTACTTTTGCTAGATCATGCATTTTCAACATTCAAATCCTCCATCTAAGTGTAGTCAAGTCACTGGAATTTGCATACTAAGTTCTGAGAGCAAAATTCATACTCGTATTTACTAGGAGGCAATAAGTCGATTAGCTATGGTTTCATCTTTCTTTGATTTAAATCTTCTAACCATGCTTGTAATGATTTATTGAGTGCATTGTGTTTGCAGGTACAGGTACAATTCACAGAGAACGACACAAACCTCAAACATTCTAAGAGAGGACTTTCATAAAAACCAAAT
Source organism: Cryptomeria japonica (assembly GCF_030272615.1). NCBI lineage: Eukaryota > Viridiplantae > Streptophyta > Pinopsida > Cupressales > Cupressaceae > Cryptomeria > Cryptomeria japonica. The sequence goes on from NC_081406.1 coordinate 226,369,588, forward strand.
CTAGAAAAAGCAACTCTACTCACCTGAATAGAGAAGGACCTAACTTAGGGGTTAATAAGTTTTCTTCTTTTTATTTTCTAAGATCCCATCCAGGGTTATTTGTTAGAATGTGTAGATTTTCCTTAAGGTTACCAAAACATCCATGGTGTTGCTTTTTAGGAGTTAACATTTGATTTTCCTGATTAATATTCTCTTTGTTTTGGGCAAGCATGTGTTCTCCTGCATTAGTAGCTGAGTTTTCTCTAGTAGTATCTTTCTCTTTCTACTCTTGTCCTTTCTTTTTGTTCAGGTCAATAAACAACTCACTATTCGTTAAAGTCTCCATGACCAAGTGACATTCCATAGTAGGATTCATAGGTAGTGGAGGGTCTTCACACATCTCCATAATCACAGAGGAGGATGACATGTGGTCATCGAGTTGCTTCTTCTTAACCGGAAGCAAGTTATTTTTAATCTTCTGATTAGAGGGGCCATCCAACACCATAGGGGATTGCTCTAGATGATTCTCTAACTTATTACTTTGTTCCTCTTCCAGAATCTCCATATTTTTAGGGTGCAATTGTCTATGGGTGTCTTTTCTCTTACAAGCTGAACTAAGATGTCCAAAATGGCCACAACTTTGGCAGAAGGCTTTGGCATTCTCATACTCTATTTGTTAAACCCAAGAGCCCAAATTAGAGAGGAGAATAAAATTAGTAGGCAACACCATGTTAATAGAAAAATTAACACAAACATGCGCAAATAGTGAACGGGGTCTACATTGTGTTATACTATCAATAGCAAGGAACTTCTTGAAGAAGTTAGCAATCCCCTTGAGGATCTCTAGATTTCAGAACTCGAGTGGTAGCCCTGAGAGATGAATCCATGTAGAGGCTATAGCACCAAGATCAGACCAGGGATCAAGGTTGGGCTTCCATTTGCATAAGAAAAGGAAGTTGTGGTTCTTGTATATCCAAGCCCCATCTGTGAGAATATTGGCCATACCTGATTGATTATTGAAGTTGAAAAGGAAGAGGATATTATCCATAGCACTAGAGGTGACACTTCTTTTCAACTTCCACCTAGTACCAGCCCATTTTTTCACCAATTCCAAAGGAGGACAAAATTCCATGAACTTCCCAACCAAGGAAAGGCTTAGTTCAACAATAGTTGAGTTAACTAACACATCGGGTACCTCCTCCTGATGCTCATTAACCACACGTTTAGCCTCGGGAGCAATATTGTCAGAATTTTTCCCCATCTTCACAAGTCTTCCACCTAGGAGTTTCTCTGCATAAGTCAAAGATTCTAGTTTTGCAAAAAGATCAAAATGGTACTGGGGAAAGGAAGGGTGATAGGATGAATCTACCACCAAAGGGTCCTCCTGAAAAGCATGGCAATCATGTGGAAGAAGGTTATGGGACCCAACTTGTTGGGAATCCTGTAAAGCCCCCATAGCCTCAATAGTTAAAAACAAACAAAAAGGAATCAAGCAACACATAGGGGACCACTATCAAGAAGCATCTAATAGGGAGCCACCATGGGAGCTAACAGAGCAGCAAAGCTTAGATCATTTATGTCTTGCAATTGTTAATGTAATAAAATGATAACAAACATGAAAAACATAGAATCATACTTAGATATTGAATATTGTAGTCTACTACTCAATATCCTAATAACACATACTTGAAATTATTTTTTAATAATAGTCTCGATTCGATATTATGAATGGTAGAGGATGCACTCTAGAAAGGGATCACAACATATATTTAAATATAGGGAAACAAATAGTGATCAAATTAACATATTGATTGGGTCATGAATGGAAAATATCAAATCTCACACATGTTTGGATTTGGGTCTTTCTTAGAGGTATTAGGGAATTGGGCATCCTAGTCCACTTAAAAATGGCCTTGAAATAGGGGTTCCAATGTGCCAATATCTAAAACATAAGACCTAGTCTAAAAATTAGCATATGATGACAATTACATTCTCGGTTTAACAATTATATCATGGGTTGGTGTAGTGTCATAAAATTGTAACCCTAGAAATTTACGACTGTATTACGGTCCTTATGCATGTAAACTCAAATCCTCTAGCCTGATCGGAGACAGGAGAGTGCTCGGCTTGTGAAAATTGCTTCTTCCTTGGCCTCTGCATCACTCTATCGACAGTCTGCTTTGGAGACAGGGGTAGGACAGGGGTGTGGCATCCTTGTCCCCCCTTGGACAGGGGCATGGAACCCTTTTCCTCCCAAGATAGGGGCGTGGTGCCCCTGTCCTTGCCCTATTTTGGGGCAAGACCTTTCTAGTGCAAGCATTGTGGGTTGTGTAGTGAGTGGGAAATCACCTCGATGTTAGCCTGTGATGAAATTATAATACTTCAAACATGTATTTAAGAGGAATTTTTCCTCTCATTTGCATTAGTTGGATAGGTCAAAGTTGGATGTGTTAAAGCGATCAAGCATTCAAGTATTCAAGCATTCAAGCATTCTTTTCTAGCATTGAGCATTCTCAAGTCTCCCTTTAGAGCTAGGTGTTGCATTCAAGTCAAGGATTAAACCATTGAAGAGGGGATTGATTTCAACATACAATTACATACAAGCATTTCTATCAACATTGCTACTACAACCTCCCTTGAGGTGATTTATAATTTATTCTTTCATTTACATCTACTTGCAAGTACTTTCTTTCATTACTTGGTTAATTCCAAAACTAGGGTTTAACCTAAAGGCACACCCCCAATCCCAACACATTTCCCTCTCTTTTCTCTATGTGGGTTGCAGGTGCCCAGATATACTTTTGGATTCGGGCTTCATTTGCAGAGGCAAAAAAACCCTTTTCGTTTCGTGGATTTTTCAAAGGACTATGTACATTCCCGCCACGGTCTAGACACCATTTTATCAAATTTGCAAGGCGACTTTGTCTCAACATTTTACTGCCAAATCCAGGTGCATAGCTTCATCCCATATTCATATCTCAAGTTATAATCGATTCTTTGTCACTTTTACACTACATAACTTAATCAATTTCCTTTCCAGATCAAACAAAAGGGAATAAGGGGATCATCATAACATCCTTAACTCATTCAGAATTCAACCTATCATCTTTGTGTAGAGATTGGATCTAGTTAATTACCCCTTTATCTCCCTAATGTAATGGTGAAAAATGCTTGAAGGATAATCAATAGTGAAAATCTCATCTCTCTTTGAGGGAAAGGGTTAGTTTTCCTCTTGATCTATCGCTCATCATTTTCCCGCCATCACATTTTGGTGAACCCGACGTCTTGCATGCTATCGTTTGAACAAAATTGCATATTTTAATTTACAAGTTTCAACTTTCTGCAAACTTAGTGGTTAATTCATTAAAAATCTTATTTTTTAAATTTAAAATTGAACTTGTGATTTATAAAAATTGATTATGTTTGTCTTAGATCTGAAAATTACCGTGTTTGTCAAATTCAATTTCCTCATTGTTTTGTTCAATTTGCAATTAAAATTTACAAAATTAAGAGGTTACTTGTTAAAAGCCTAATTTTCAAAAATCATATTGAACTTGTGCAAAAAATTGGATTTATTTTCAGATATATGATTATTCTCAGATTTATCTTCAATCCCACAATTCAAATTTCCAATTTCCCCCCTTTTTCTCAAAATTCAAATTTCAAAATTAAGTGGTTAGGTCATCATACCCTAATTTTTAAAATTAATTGGATTTTGTGTGAATTTCAAATTAATTTCAGTTACATTCAGATTTCTAAGGTCTCCATATCCATTAGGTTTGACCCTTTTTCAAAAATTGTACTCCAATTCCTCTTTTCTGTAAAACTCTAATAGGGTCCTATTTTCACCTTTGTGCCTTCATTTCACCCATGTAGAGATCATAAAATTCGCCATTTTGGGGGGGTTAACTTTAAAACCATCATATTATCCATCCTTGAAAATTTTGAAAAACATTGGTCAGACCATGTGCGTTCCTGCCACGATCCTCGACTTTTTTCTTGAAATTTTGGGAGACTATTATGACTGTATTTATTATCCTGAATTCGAAAGATTGGCTGATTTTACCAAATTTTTGAACCCTCTAGAATCAGAAATATCTTCAAAATTCAACATTTTAACTTTCAAGAAAAAAATTTAAATTAAGAGGTTACTTGTAGTCTATCATGATTTTAAAAATTCAAATTTTAAAATTAAGTGATATTCCCTTGGCCCTAATTGTAAAATTCCAATTTCCTTTAATTTTTGGAAATTTTGTCATCCTCTTCTTCCATCAAATTTCAAATTGTGTAATCATTATTTCCTTATGTTTTGCATTGTTCAATTTTGTAAGCTTTGTTCCACAATTCAAAATTCAAATTTTCCCTCTAGTGCATGAGTTTTACCACTTTTAGTCCTACCTATTATATCCTTGTTAGATGAAGCATTATAATGAAATCTTCCCAAGGTTTAATTACTGAGGAGATGGAGCCTAATTTGGGTGACTTCTTTAATGAGGATCATGCTAATCCTAATCATGTGCCCATTGATGGATCTCATGATGAAGAAGAAGCTTTAACTAGGGTTTATTTATATCAACTTTCTACAGTGGATAATCAATTGGATAGCTTTCAACAATGGATGTCCCAAGAATACCCTAATAGTGAATCTCTTCCATTAATTGAAGGACTTAAGTGCATGCTTCAAATTGATAAGAATGGAATTGATATATTGTGTGGCATTGCACATATTGTTGATTCTAATGTCATGCCTATCAAGAGTTGTGTTGAAACCCTAGGTTACTCACAACCTTCAACACAAGTCAATTCCTCTATTTCTTTGAACAATCCTATGACTAGTATTCCTACTTTCACATCAAACATCATGGCTACTTCAACTCAAAATGTCATTCCTACAACCATAGGTCATGGGGGGAATCCCTCTTCTTCATTTAATCCTCCATTGTTACCTATGTCTTCCATAAGTGTTCCTACTATTCCTCAACCAATCAGTGTGACACAAGGGAGAAATTCCTTCAATAACTTCATTCCTCCTTAGAGTGTCCCTTTTTTACCCAATTGTCACCAATGCCTACTTATCATAGGGTGAACTCACAATACTAGTTCCCACGTTTTGACCAACTTTGACACTTAGATAAACATTTTTAAAAAAAACTTCACTTTCTAACACCTATAACTTTTAAACCATTAAGAATTTGTAGATGATGTAAACTAGTGATTTGTAACATCTTATTTGTAGATTCTAAAAAAAAAAAATCAATTTTTTTTGAATAAAACTTTATTGGTTTTTCCATCTCCCTCAAAAAGTAGTTTTTTACAACACAACATTTTTTAAGAGTGATGTGCATCCCGAAATGCATAACTTTTTTTCTATAAATGATAAAAACTTAATTCTTTTGAATTTTGGTTTGTAACATCAATACCCGGGGCATGCAGTTAGTTTGATAGTCATATGTTGAATATTTTTATTTTATTAAGTTTTGAAGTCCGAATAATTATAATTTAGATATAGGTGTACGTTTGAACACATAACTTATTCTATATATATCAAATTATTATTTTTTTGTTAGAAAGAAGAAATCGGAATCTAGTGCATAGATCTTTTTCATTAAAAAATTTAACTAGTTTACTATTTTTCCCAACTCATTGAACAAAAAAGTTCATGTTCAGTGAAAAACTTACATTCGTAAGAAATAAAATACAAATATATTAATGAAATTAAATATATTAAAAATTATACTATTTGGAAAGCTTATAATAAGGACTAAATACTTAGAAAAACAAAACTTCTAAATAAATTCATTTGACCCTCCAAAAGCTAATGTAAAATTGGTTTTTTATCAGGATTTGATAGATGCAAAGGAGACTCCATTGTAAGTATGATTTAGAAGTAAAGAGGTTCTATCCAAGAAATTTTAATCTAAGAGTCTTTGATCTATCTCTCTTCAATTAATTACTTCAAATGGGACCTCTTAAAGCTAAAATCACTATATTTTTTTAAAATATATGATTTCAACAAAAATCTAGATTTACCAAAAAGTGGGAACTAGCATTGTGAGTTCACCCCATAGTGTCCCACCACCTTATTATCAGTCCATGCCTTCTTTCAACAACATCACACCACCTTCTCAATCACCTATGTCTAACATCAATTCTTCCACCGAAATGACAATTAACAATTTTGCCCAAACTATGTCTTCCTTACAACAACAAATTGCTTCCATGAGTCTTTGATTTGATGTTGTGAGCCCACTTTCTCTTGATATTGTTAAATTTGTGTCACCTAAACATGTTGAGATCCCTCAATTGTAACTCTATAATGGTAAAGGTGATCCTCTCACGCATGTCAAAGCATTTCAAACCTTGTGTACTGATTTTTCTTATGATCAACAATTGCTTGCAAAATTGTTTACAAGAACATTAAGAGATAAGGCCTTACAATGGTATTTCTCTCTACCTTCTTATTCTATCACTTCCTTTAAACAATTAGAAAATTCTTTCATCCAACAATTTTAAAACAACATTGGTCCTAAAATCACTTTGACTGATTTAATGCATTGTAAACAAGGTGTTAAAGAAAAAGTGACTGATTTCATTGGTAGATATGAGAATTTGTGTGCTCAAATTTCTTTTCATGTGCCTGATAATGATATTCAGGGAATTTTCATTTGTAATTTACAAAAAGATATGAGGGAAAATCTTCTTTTGTCTGAGTTTACTTCATTTCCACAGTTGTGTGCAACACTCCACAATTGTCAATTATTTGTGAGTCAAATGGAGCAAACCAATCCTATGGCTCCGAGTGATAAGAGGGAGAGTTTTATACAACTGTTTGCGAAGTTCAAACCAACAAAAAACTTCATCAAGTTCAATGATCCAATCAACAACAACCATGTGAATGCTACAATAGGTGTGCCTTCTATTTCTAAATTTTTCCAAAGAGAAAGACATTTTACTCCTTTGAATGAATATTTGCATAGTACTATGTCTCAGCTATTACATATAAATGTTATCAAACTTCCCCCTATAAAACAAATTGATCCTTCCAAACTTGCATCTCCTGATTTTGATAATAATCCCTTTTGCCAATTTCATCATCAACCTGGTCATGGTACTGAGAAATGTTTTGCATTGAAACTGATGCTCTGCAAAATGGGGCAAAGATTAGACTAAAGCCTGTGGTCGTATAACACACAAAAACACAAGAAATTGTTAGTGTTAATCAACCAAAAACTAATCTAAGCAGTTATATCAAAAGAGACACTAAAAACATGCTAAAGTATTTAACTATGGAAGTAAATACAACAAGGCATCTCCAAATGCCTTTTAACATGCTCTTAGCTCCTTCTCCTTTGTTCCTCTCCTCTCCAAGTTCCAAATTAGTGTAGCTCTCAACAAATTTTTGCACTATAGATGCTTATGGAGGTTCAAGATTGTAGATGATTAACTATGCTATGCAAGTGTAAAATAAGCTAAATATGAGATGCTATGAAATGAACTAAGATATCTTTTTAGTTCAAAATGATAATATATTAGTGATTTTATGCTAAAATTGTCTCTAGAAGTGCCTATAGATTAAATGCATACAAGTTTTCAGGATCTGGATTATGAAGAAATGGGCTCTATTTATAGGAAAAATGGAGCAATGGATGGTTGAGATTGAGTAATATCAACAAGGATCAGGATTGAATCATATTCAATCCATGTGAGGGCTTTCAACCCAATCCCAGGATGACAAGTATCAACATTAGAGGGGTTGAGAGGAGAGGGAAGAAGCATTAAATCCTTGACATGACCTGAGAGTTAACTTGGGAGTTAAGGTCAAGGTTGGGTTGAGTGAATAAATACTTTATTCAAAGAATAAAGCTTTTATCCAATGGATAAACTCTTGTGCAAAGGTAAAAGGGATAACCATGGTCAAAGAAATAAATGCTTGAGGAGACACATGAGTCATATGAGGGTTGAGCTAGGGGTTAACCATAAATGGTCATGTAAGAGCCATAAGTGGTTTAGAAGACTTTAGAGGTTAAATTGTTAAACACAGAAAGCATTAAATATTTTTCAAAGACTTTGAAGTCTTTGAGAAGTGACTCCAAGTTGCTTAGGAATGTGACAATAATTAGGGGATGGATTAGGTTAATTAGGAAGAGTTTAGAAGAATCTAGAAGGGGGTTTAGGAGTGCAAGTGGATTTGGTGGGTGAGGGAAAATAGGATTTTAATTAAAATAAATTAATTTATTTCAACTTGTGGTTGCAACTTGCATTTGTAGGAAAATGCAAGTGGGGGGGAATAATGATTTAAATAAATGTTTTATTTAATTTATTTAAAAGAGGAAAGAGGATTAAATTGAATAAATAGAATTTATTCATTTAATTGATTGTGAATTTGGTTAAATGAATTAATTAAAATTGTAGTCACATAGATCTGTCCACTTAATTAAATGAATACTTAGTATTTATTTGATTATTTAACCATCAATTAATAATTAATTAAATTAATATTTAATTAATTCATCTTAACCCTCTTCTCCTATTAATTAAATAAATTATTCAATTTATTTGATTTAATTCACTTAACCAAATTCAGACCATTAATTAAATAAATAAATCATATTTATTTAATTAAATATTCTCTCACATTTAAATAAATTAATATTTATTTAAATCCCCCAAAATCCCACCTCTCACATTTAAATAAATTAACATTTATTTAAATCACCTTTATCCTCCACCCACTTGCATTTTCCTACAAAAGCAAGTTGCACAATTATTTTAAATAAATAATTTATTTAAATCACCTTTATCCTCCACCCACTTGTATTTTCCTACAAAAGCAAGTTGCACAACTATTTTAAATAAATTATTTATTTAAAATCCTATTTATCCTCACCCACTTGAAACCTTTAATGGTTTCCCTTAAAGTCTTCAAACTTGATGGCTTCCTTCTATAATCTTCTTAAGACTTTAATGGTTTTCCTTAAAGTCTTCAAGCCTTTAATGGTTTCCCTCAAAGTCTTCAAGCATTTTAATGCTTTATCTTCATTTTTCTCATTTAAATAAATTAATATTTATTTGAATATTTATCCAAATGCAAATTACACCATTTAATTGAAATAAAGGATTTTATTTTAATTGAAAATACCAAAATTTCTCCCACTTGCATTTTCCTACAAAATCCACTTGTATGCCTAAACCCCTTCTAGATTCTTCTAAACCCTTCCTAATTAGCCTAATCCATCCCCTAAATATTGTCACATTCCTAAGCAAATTGGAGTCACTTCTCAAAGACTCCAAAGTCTTTGAAAAACAATATATGCTTTGTGTGTTCAACAAATTAACCCTCAAAGTCTTTGATAACCATTGAAGGCTTTCAACCTTCAACCACTTAATCCCCAAAGTCTCCAATAACCATTAATGGTTACCTCAAACCCTCCCACATGGTTAAAACATTTGTTTTGACTCAACCTCTACCCAACCCAAGGGTCTCATCAAGCCTTAAATGCTTTGACCATGATTATCTCTTAATCATTTGCACAAAGGTTTATCCTTGCATTAACTCTTAATCCAATGGGTAATCTTAATTTAGACTTGACCCTTACCTTCTAGATAACCATGAGGTCTTCTCAGGCCTTTAATGCCTCCAACCTCTTCTCTCAACCCAATCCTATGTTGAAACTTGTCACCATTTTATTGGTGCCAATTGTGCACATGGATCCCCAACTTTCAATCCTAACCCTTGTTAAGATTGCTCAATCTTAACCCTTCATTTCCCCATTTCTTCTATAAATAGAACCCTTCTCCTCAAGCAAAAGAGGAAGCATTTTAGAGTATTGTTGTTATACTGGCATTAGCATAGAGCTTTTTCATAGCATCACTATCTACTCTTGCATAGTATTTGCTTATCATATTCAACCATCTTGAATCTCCATATGGCATCCATGGCTAGTGCTAAAAGCTGAGAGCTACACTCATTTGGGACTTGGAGAGGAGAGGAACAAGGGAGGAGCAACTATGAGCATCTTGATTAGCTATTTCATTCTATGTTTATATGCTTTCTATTTCATGCTTAATATCTCTCTTGATATGCCTGTTTAGGATAATCTTTTGTTGCTAACACTAACGTTTGTTTCTTGTGCTCTTGTGTGTGTTGCCATCAAACAGATTTTCTAATCCTTTTTGCAGAGCATCATTTGGTGAACCCGACGTGAATCCAAACACCAAAAAGATCAACTTTTTTTTTTTTAACCAATAACATGTTTGAATGTTGAAAATGTCACACAGGTTGCGCTTTTGACACTGTTTTGGTGCGTTTGACATTATTTTGGCGCTATTCACTCTGTTTCAGTGCTTTTCCCTTCTCTGTCTTTCGCTTTCTTTTAGTGCATTTGTGTTAAATAGTGCCTCTGTTCAAACGCAGACTAGCGCTATTGTAACAAAACGTTGTACAAATCACCTTGTAACCAAAAAAAAAAAAAAAAAATTAGGCTTGTAGAAGCCCACCAAATAGGCGGATTTTACTAACTATTTTTCTCTTTTGTGCAGATTTAAATTAGATTAAAAAGTAGATTTATATTTTTTACTAACTTGTTTTTTGAAGTTGGTTTTAAAAATGAATTCACTTTTTATTTTGGTTTAAAATTAACTTCACATTTCAAATTTGGGCTTTTAAAAAAAGAATCACACATTTGTTTGGGGCTCTTAAAAAGAATTTCATTGTTCAAAGGTAAAAAGAACCACAAACTTATACAAAAACAACTTTATTTTTTTTGCAAGTTAGGAAACAAACTTCGTTTTGGTGCTTAAAATCAACAAGGCAAATTTTATTTCTTGCATCAAGATAAAACTCACAATCCACACTTCCATTTTTGGTGCAAATAAAATTCACAATCAACTTGTCTCATTTTCAAAGCAATTTTACTTCATGCAAACGTGTTTTTCATTAAGTTGACCAGGATTTTCAAAATCTAGTTTACTCAAACAATTGCCTTTGAAAATTAAAAAGAACACCATGATTGTTGGAGCAACATCTCCAAATAGTTAGATCACATTGCAATGACAGATTAAAAAGAACAAGTGTTTTTCGTGCTTGGCACACTTGTGCAAAGAGTTGGTCGAGTGGTCCTACTTCTAACACACACTATCCTCTCCCTTGGCTTTCGTGGTCCTAGGTGCAAGAGAAAAGTGTTAGTAACACTCAAAATTTTATCTTTTTAAGAGAGGCCTGCCAAGAGACACATCACTCTTGGGAATGACCTTGAGCGGTAAATCCTTCGAGCCGCTATAGAAATCAGCTGTGAGCGAAAGCTGTAGCCTTGGGTATAGCTGTTCCTATAGTGTAACTGGCCGAAAGGACAAATGGGCCCCACCACCAGTTACAAGGCTCTTAAGTGAGTCACTGCAGAATGAACTTATGTCCAAAAACATCGAACATGACTAAACACCTTTAAGTAGTAGCCCACCCGTTCTATTGATTGAGGATATTTGAGGTATAATTTAGTGCAAGAGCATAGATGGTTTTGCTCCCAAGATACTCACCATACATATTTCCTTGAGTAGAAACATAGCTTTTTGAAAGGTCACTTGTGGCTTGATAAAAGTGGTGACTCCCCCATCATAGGGATCATCTATTTGTTATGCTCATGCAAGACTTAGTATATCACATCCTTACCTGCCACGGCGGGATTCATAAGGTATGTAGTACCAAAGTCGAAGAAATATCAAGATGTGGGCTAAATTTATCACAACTGGCCATTTGACCTTAGGGATAAAAAAATGTTTGAAGTGTGTTCGTTTTACAGACCTAGTGCAAATTGAGTCGACTTCAGGCTTTGGAACTACACCTTAAAATAAATCTAAAGGAAGGGTCAAAAACAAGTCCAAGAATTGGGTTGATCTAGACCCATACTCATTTGTGCCTTTGAGGCAACATTCTTGTGTTTGTGTGCTTGCTTTGTTTTCTTGTCAAGGAAAAATAAAAAAAAATCAATCCCAAAAACAAAGTATTCATCCAACATTTCTCAAAAACAAACAAAAATACCAAGAACAAAGTACAAACAACAAAGAGACAAAATTTATGACCATTCTTCACATCTTGCGAAAGAAGAAGTGTCATCAGAATACCAACTTGAAAAGGAGACCATTAAGCTCAAAGGCTTTGATCAAAAGGAGGAAATTCTTCTATCTCAATAGACAAATTTTTGTCTCACATAGAGTCTTTCTACATCGCATGCGTCTATACCTTCAAGGTAAAACAAACGAGTTTGATTCAGAATCATTGAACCGCAGAGCTTTTATGCAATATAGAGCTCTGAGTTATCACGAAAATCAAGGAGGAAAGATTAATCCCAACTTCTTCCCAAACATCTGTATCACCTACAACACAGCTCGAGAAGTGCCACCAACGCCTGAAAGGGAAGAGATAGAGTTTGTCCCATTTGTAACACAAAGTTTTTATTGAAGTTGAAAACATTTTCATCCATCATCTCATTCATACATCATTATTCCATCATCAATCCATTCCAAAAATTCTCAAAGCATTAAGAGGTTCTTGTCCCAAATTCTCTTTTTAGATATTTCTTGAAATCAAACACATCACATCACTTTTTACATTGTTTCTACATCTAGGATAAGCTCATCCTAAGAGACACATCTATGCAGGTTAAAACTAGTTCATGAGTGAATCCTCTCATTACTAGGTAGTTAAATCTGTAACACATCTCAGATTTCTCTACACCTTATCACATCCAAAAATCATCAAAACAAACAAGCAATTCAAAGAAGGAATTCTGGTTACATCTACCTTTAGAGTGCTAGAGATCTACATATCATACAATCCACTAATCATCCATCTTTCCTCAAAACAACTCATCATCATCATCAATCAACTTCAAACATAAACTTGCAAACAAAATGGCTCAAACCCGATCGCGATCAAGGCAACGAGAAATAGAAATTGAGGAAGAAGAGGACAACCTCAATGAATTTCAAGAAGCACTTGGAGAAAATGGGAATGATGAAAACCCAGGTACACCCACTCCTTCAACAATCGAAAGGGTTCAGCATAATCCTCATTTTAACAGATTATTTGATGAAATACTAAGGAGCAACGCAGATGCTCACTTCTTAAAACTCGCTCAAGAAGGAGCCAAACTCCCCTCAAACTTTGATCTTGCCCAATTAAGACAAGCATCAGAAAGACAAAGTCGCCATGAGGAAGAAAGGCGTAGAGATCCCATCAGATATAACATCCCTCGAGGTAACCCACCACCTCCTCCTCCTAATGAAATGGAGATGTTGCGGCAACAAGTCGAGAATCTTGCCCAACAACTTCATAGTGGTGTTAAGACCAATCAATTCTCACTTAACGACATCTGTCCCTATCCGTTTGATAGGAATCTTTATATGCCACCCTTTCCACGCGGATTCGAAACACCAAAATTCGAAAAATATAGAGGAAAGGGAGATCCCCGCGATCATGTCCGAGAATTTCATTCCGCTTGTCTCGAAGTTGCATATGAGGACACATACTTAATGCGCCTTTTTCCCCAAAGCTTGGGAGGAACAACCACATCATGGTTTTCCCGACTACCAGGTGGCATTAGAACATTTGAGGAACTCATCCAGAAGTTCCTATCTCATTACTCTTATAATATTGAACGCGACATCACCATTGCTAATTTGTGCAATACCAAACAAAAACCAGGTGAACTATTCTCAGTATTCCTGCAACGATGGCGCCAAATGTCTAGCAGACGTTCTCTTCAGTTACCTGAACGAGAACTAGTGGAAATTTTCATTTCCAACTTAAACGAAGAAATGGAATTTCACCTGGATGTCAAAGACACAGACTCTTTTAACGATATGATCACCAAGGGTTTAAAATGTGAAAGGGCACTCATCAAGAAAGGACTCATCAAAATCTTTAATGAACCAAAAGATGGTCCTCGCCCGCGCTTCAATAGCGATAAACCGAACTTCTGGAACAAGAATAAGAACATCGTCAACGATGGAGTTGTGGATGCTCGGACTGTCCAAAATGCACAACCTGTGGTTCGGTTTGCAGGACAAAATCCTCCACCTCAAAATAACACAAATGTTCCTCTTAATCAAGGTCGCATCACATCTCATGATGAACCAAGACCTCGTCCACAAAAACAAAAATGCACATACACTCCCTTAGGGGAACCCATTGAAACAGTGATGCGACAACTCATTTCTCAGAATTTGATCACTTTACCTAAGTTATCAAATTATGAGCCTCAAGTCAAACCGGCATGGTGGAGAGATACTGAACATTGTGAGTTCCATCAAGGAAGAGGACATAAGACAAGTAATTGTCATCGATTGAAAGATCTCATTCAGGATCTTATTGACCGAGGAGAAATTGAAATTGAAGGACATGACCCAAAAACAACCAATAATGATCATCAGATGTTCAAGAATCCACTTCCAGACGAGGTCCTGATACCACTGATTATACGCAGGCTGCGTATAATTACATTGTCAATCACCTGTATGATGCCAGTGAACAAATTGCAACTATCACCTTCAAAAATCCCACCTCAAATTGCAATGTTGTTACGCGTCGCGGCAAAGTTACCATCAAGGCAGCTCCACAAGGCACCACCTCCATCCCAAAGCAGTACAATCTTGTGGAACAATTAGACAAAACGTCTGCGCTTATATCCATTTTAGAGCTATTACGCCTGTCACCATCTCATAAAACTATCTTGGATCAAGCACTCCAAGAGGCGTCAGTCCCTGCAAACTTGAATACAGACCAATTTCAAGCCATGGTTGGAAATCTAAAGTCATCACCTTGTCTCACTTTTTCTGAAAGCGACAACTCTTCTTTCCAACAACCTCATAATGCCTCACTCCACATTGAAGGCTTTGTCAACCAACACAGGATCAAGCGAGTCTTGATCGATAATGGAGCAGGCCTAAACATTTGCACACTTCAGTTGGTCACAGCATTGGGATATGCAATAGAATCAGTGGATCCTCGTAAGAAGATCACCATCAAAGCCTATGATGATGCAGAGCGTTCATCCAAAGGAGCTGTGGTACTACCAATCCGAGTGGGCCCTGTGGTAAAGCATATCATTTGTCAGGTTCTGGACCTTCCTCTACCATATAATCTATTATTAGGGAGACCTTGGATACATGCCATGCAAGCTGTTCCATCTACCTACCATCAATGTATCAAGTTCCCACATAACGGGGTCGAGATCACAATCCTGGGTGATGCAAATCCCTTTGCATTTTGCCATAATATCAGCCATCAACCAGAGATTACTGTTCCTAATAATAGAGAAGCCATTTCCTCCACATCATATATAAATCCCGCCTCTCTTGCCAGTTCAAACATCCCTATACCCAAGCAAGAAAAGCTTAAGATGAAAGTCGCAGAGGAAGGTCCTAGAGAATACAACTTGAGTCAGCTCTTTTGTGTGGGACAAATGCCTACTTCTCCTAGAACACATGGTAAACCACAACAGTTACTCCAGCAACCACTAAACATGCCTGCATGTGCCTTAACGCCTTTCATCCTTGGAAAGAGTCAAGAGGAAGAGACGCAAGATGAGGACCTAGCGGAATGGATCTATAAAGATCCCATCACCACTGATCAACCGCGAGTTACACTTCCTACAGAACAGTATGGCAAAGGCCTCCTCATTATGCAAAGAATGGGATATGATGGTCAGAGTGCTTTGGGATACTGCAAACAAGGATGACATGAACCTCTGCTACCAGAATTCAAGCCCAAAGGTAATACAGGCCTAGGCTTTGAAAAAGAAGTCCTTCCTAAACTTAGATTCAAAGGAAAACCCAGCACACCATTTTGCCCACCTACTGCAAAGAGGACACCTTTCATAATCAAAGCACCATCAAACACTATCCCCACTGCCCCATCGAGGCTCACAAACCCACCACAACCATCTACAATACCAATCATCCCACCAAACGAACCAGTAATCCCATCAATAACACCAATAGCAGCAGCAACTGTATCAGAACCCGCAGCAACATCTATGGCACCAGTAGTTCCAGCAGAAACCACTGAGTCACCATTACCAATACTTCCAGTAACAAATCCTTTAAACCCCATCATGGTTCTTGCAGCACCGATCACTACAAAGATACATAAACCAATCACACCTGCCGTGTTTAACTCCAAAGACATCCCAGTATGGTATAGCAATCGGATGCTGGAGAGTGATTCAAAGACCGACTCACATGAGTGGGAATTCGATTCAGTGCAACTTAACACTTCAGATGAGGAAGACACATCACCACCTCCACCCCGCAAAGACATCCCTGTTTACGGAGAAGCACAGATAAAGACCACTTGGGTACCTGAGCTGGAAACATCTTCCACAGACCCTACGTCTCATCCTACACCTGATTCTGACAGGGAGAGTACCATCAACGACCTTCACCACACTGTCTTAACCCTCACTGATACATCTCCTGCACTTAACTTAATCGATGAAGTAATGCCCATTATCCACCCTGAACTCATTGAATGGAACCAACCAAATCCCCCATGTCTTGATCTCTTCCAAAACGATGAGGCTATCATTGACTTTTTGGAATTACGGGATAATCTACCAAGCGGGGATCACAAAGCTGGATTCGCCATTGAACTTAATAGCGCAGCATACTTCGGGGCGGATGCCAAACCTTTCAGCTGCAAAAATATAACATTAAAACATGGATCTTCTAGTGAAAACCACACTGTGGCACTGTTTGATCTGACAAAAGTAAAAAGAAAGAGCGTATCCAATGGTGAAAACCTCTCTGAGGCGCCTGAGGATGAAGGGTTTGACATCCTCCCTGCTAGTACACAATAGGAACGATCAACGATTCTTATCGAGGAAACCAAAGAATATAATGTGGGGACTCCTGAAAACCCTCATATCATACATCTGGCATCTCTTCTCACTCCAGAGGAACAGCCTCAATTCATAGAGTTCTTCCAGAAGCGTCAGATCAACTTCGCATGGTCATATGCAGACATGCCTGGGCTTGATCCTGATTTAGTCATGCATCACCTCACCGTAGCAAAAGGAGCCAAACCTGTCAAGCAGAAGCTTCGTAAGATGCATCCTCAGATTGCCGTGCTAGTCAAAACAGAACTCAAGAAACTCCTGGATGTTGGTTTCATTAGACCAATTGATTATGTAGAATGGATCTCCAACATTGTGCCAGTCGGCAAACCAAAAGGGGGCATCCGCATTTGTACTGACTTCAGAGATCTGAATAAGGCATGTCCTAAGGATGACTTTCCCCTACCAAATATCGACATCATAGTGGATCTAACAGCAGGACATGCCATGCTTTCACTCATGGATGGCTTCTTCAGGATACAATCAAATAAAGATCGCACCAGAGGACCAACATAAGACAGCCTTCACATGTCCATGGGGCACATACTGCTGGAATGTAATGCCTTTCGGTCTAAAGAATGCAGGAGCAACCTATCAAAGAGCAATGACCACCATCTTCCATGACATGATGCATACTATGATGGAAGATTATGTGGATGACTTACTAGCAAAATCACTCACTAGAGATGGACATCTCCACATCTTAGATCAAATCTTTGATAGACTGGAACAATATCATGTTTGACTCAACCCAAAGAAATGTGTCTTTGGAGTGACCTCCGGGAAGCTTCTAGGATACATTGTCTCAAGCAAAGGCATTGAGGTCGATCCAGCAAAGGTTAAGGCAATAATGGACATGCCACCTCCAAATAATATCAGTCAGCTAAGGACACTACAAGGACGACTTCAATCCATCCGAAGATTCATTGCACAATTGGCTGATAAGTGTCACCCATTCACACACCTGCTACACAAGAACATACGCTTTCAATGGGATGATAGATGCCAGCAAGCATTTCAGGCACTTAAAGACTATCTCATGAATCCACCATTGTTGATGCCACTAGATCCAAGTAGACCGTTGTTACTTTATATCTCAGCAACAAGTACAGCACTGGGTGTGCTACTGGCACAACATAATGCAGAAGGCAAAGAGTGTGCTGTATACTACATCTCTCGTACACTGGTTGGCTATGAACTCAATTACACACCTATTGAGCGAGCTTGCCTAGCAGTAATCCTGGCAGCCACTAAATTGCGGCACTATCTGTTAACACACAAGGTACAACTCATCGCAAAAATTGATCCACTCAAGTACTTACTCAGCAAAGCAGCATTGACAGGTCGCTTGGCCAAATGGGTAATGATTCTAAGTGAATTTGACATTGAGTATGTGGACCGTAAAGCTATCAAAGGTCAAGTCATTGTAGATCAGTTGGCCGATGCACCACTCATAGGTGATCATCCTCTCATTTCCAATTTTCTAGATGAAGAGATATTCATGATCACAGAAGCACAGCCATGGAAACTATATTTTGATGGTTCATACACTAGGCATGGCTCAGGGGTAGGCATTCTGTTTATCACACCTCAAGGTGATAGCATCCCAAAGTCTTACAGGCTCACATTTCCATGCACAAACAACATAGCAGAGTATGAGGCTTTGATCACAGGACTCAGGCTAGCCATACAATGGAAATTAAAAGAACTACAAGTATATGGTGACTCACAACTGGTCATTCGACAAGCAACTGATGAGTATCAGACCAAAGATGATAAACTCATGCCATATAAGCAAATGGTGGACACTAAAGACATCATTTACTACTATCACTTTTGAGCAGATACCAAGAGATCAGAATTGAGCTGCTGACGCTATGGCTACCATCGCATCTCTCCTAGATCTTCCACAAAATTCAACACGCTACGAGTTCTTGGTAGAACAGCTTTGGATCCCCGCTTATGTTATCCCCGAATCTGAAATGATATGTCACCTTGTTGGTTCTGAATCCCCATGGTACGGTGAGTTCTACACCTATCTTCACGATCATACCCTTCCTCCCAACCAATCAAATAACCAACATAAAACCTTCATTCGCCAAACTGCTCGATATACCATTATTGCCGAAACCCTATACCGACGTAGTCTTGATGGTACTCTCCTTCGATGTCTGGAACAGGATGAGATAACAAAGGTTTTGGAAGAGGTACATGAAGGAATTTGCGGGACTCACTCAAGTGGTCCATCACTAGCCAAGAAGATCATGCGAGCTGGATACTATTGGCCATCTATGGAAAAGGATTCCTACTACTTTGTCAGGAAATGCAAGAAATGTCAAGTTCATGGCGACCTGATACATGCACCGGCCCAGGAACTGCAACCAATCACGACACCATGGCCTTTCTGTCAATGGGGCCTTGACCTTGTGGGTAAGATTCATCCATCTTCATCCAATGGCCATAAATTCATTATTACCGCCACCGAATATTTCACCAAGTGGATCGGAGCTATTCCACTTACCCAAGTCACCGGCAAGCAGATCGCCTCATTCATCCTCAACTACATCATCTGCCGGTATGGTGTACCCATGTCCATCGTCACAGATAACGGTCTTCCTTTCAAAAATCAGGATGTCCGTGAACTTTGTGAAAAATTTCATATCCAACACCGCTTTTCCACTCCCTATTACCCACAAGGCAATGGTCAGGCTGAAGCATCCAATAAAAACATACTGAGGATCCTAAAGAAGACAGTCAATGATGCCGGCCGTGATTGGCATGTTCAACTAAATCCAGCGCTATGGGCATATCGAACTAGCATTCGGACCCCTACAGGTGGCACCCCTTATTCATTGGTCTATGGTGCAGAAGCTATCTTACCTATTGAGGTCGAGATACCATCACTACGGGTTTCCTTGCATAATCTCATCGATGATGAAGCATACAGAGTCTCACGCCTTCAGGACTTAGAGTTACTTGATGAGAAGCGACAAGCTGCATACAATCACCTCAAAGCCTATCAGCAGCGCATGAGTAGAAGTTACAATCACCGAGTTAGATCTCGTACATTTGAGGTAGGTGATCTTGTTCTTTGAGAAAATCCTCACAACCAACCAAATAGAGAACATCAAGGCAATTTTGAATCAAATTGGCTCGGCCCATATGTTGTCACTGTTGTATTCGGGTCCGGGGCATATCAGTTGGCTACATCAGAAGGAGAACCGCTTGCAGATCCAATCAACAGCATGCACCTCAAACGGTTTTATACCTAAGCTGTATAGAGCATCAGGCTCCCCTACATATCAGAAAAATACCAAAAACATTCAGAAAATGTCCTGAAGAAAATACAAAAACATTCAAAAAAGTAAAGAAAAATCATGCATCCAAATGGTGAACAACCACTCCGGTGGCACCTTGGGTAAGTGCGATGGTGAAAACCTGGCAAATAGGCGCCACTCGTAAAGACAATGGCTCCAGTATCTTTCAGCCTCATTGCGATCACATTCATGCACACATACATCCATCCATCCCAACCATGGCTTGTTATTTGATCTGCAATTAAGAAAGTACTCCATGCGTCTAGCATCCCACCTTTTCATAGTCAGGTCTACAAACTGGGGGCAGTACCCTTACCCTAGTGATGGAAGTGGATTCTACATTGTCTTATATATCATTACGTTCTTCATTCAGGCAATCATCAGAAAATATCAAAAACATTCAAAAATGACTCTCAAAATACCAAAAACATTCAAAATTGTTTCACAAAATCCAAAAAACATCGGAAAACCCATCAAAAATCACACAAAAACATGGCAACACCTTGTACATACCCATCTATGCAGATGCAACATAAACATTGACAAACTACTCACACAATGACCATTTACCAATCAACCACACACTCAACATCAACAATCAAACTGTCTTCAACAAGGATGCATCATTCCTTACCAAAACAAAGACAAAAGTGACATTTTCTTTGACAAGAAAATTATGTTAAGCTATCAAATACTTGGTTGATTTGTGAGTACAATCATTTGTTTATCTGTATCAGGATCTTGCAGCATTGTTTTGTATCATTTGCGCATTATTTCTGATGAAGTTCTGGGGCATGTACTAATGGTGTCTACGTGGGAAGTTCACTAAGCTACGTGATCTTATGCAAAATGCAGTCATAGATCACTACGGCTTGCTGACTACAACGTATACCTCGACCATATGAGCATGAACCATTACCAAGGATCCATATTCTTTATTCTTTATGTATATATTGTTTGTTTGCAGGTACAATGCTCTTTCTTTGGTTCCTCCTACCTCATCCAAACTGGATAAAGATTTTATCTCTTATTACGGTATGCACTTGTCTCAGGATATGATCAGCCTAAGATCAAGGAGGACGTTCCAAGTCATGCATGAAAGGAGATAATCCTTATCTGTTCCGCAAGCAATACTCAGGTCAACTTGATCCATTATATCAAGTTGCTTGTATTAACTTGCTATATCAAAATCCATGTAAGAAATACTCTGGTCATCTTGAATCTTTATGTCAAGTTTCTTGTATTTTCTTCCAACATTTTAAAGCTCAATGATGAAAAATAAAGCACCATGGATCGTCATTCCATCTCATCTATATATATTGCATTTCGTTTCATTCCACCCATCCCTACATTCATAATAGCTGCATATCATGCATACGTAGTCATAATAATGCATACTCTATTTTACTCATCTTCTTCCATAGGACTCGGTCCTAGTCCTCCATATCTTCTATCTAACATCAAATCCCCCCTCACCCTCCCTATCTTGATCATCAACATCATCCTAATCCCTTCATCACTTCCCATCCTCACTCATCCACAAAATTAAGCTAGTTACTCTGTCTACACAGATACATCAACTCACGCACACCTAGACTATCAACAGATACTCTGATCAAGTATCTTCGGGTCTCAACAGGTAATCGATTATGGCAATCCTAGACTACATCAGGCATTTATCATAATGACCTAGTCTCAACGGGGCTGCCATGATTCCCCACAGCCATCCATCACATGCACATACATATCAATTGATCAACCAATCAAACACAATCTAACAGACAATTACATCAATTGTCTACGTCTCAACGAGTATTTTGCTTCATATACCTTGACTTCATGGGGCAATTACATCAATTGTCTAAGTCACATCAGGTCACTTTGATTCACTTACTCAGACTTTATCATGTCCAAGCGACCAACTGACATCAACTGTCACGCTTTGACTTGACCGGGGCAATTAAACCAATTGCACCAGATTGTCCAACCAATTTTGATCAATTGTATAGCATCAATCCAAAAACCACACTACATCTGCTATGTATCTTTTGCATGACCTTAGGGTACTCGCTGGCTTGTTGTTTCTTCATATTCACTCCATTTTCTCCCATTCTTTCATCAGTAGTTCTAATTTCTTCTATTCTACATCCCCTCCACTTTTCATTTTTTTTCGAGAGACTGCCCGATTTTTCAAAAAAAAATTCGGCCCATCTCTCAAGGGGGCATACCACCCATTAAATTTACATTTTATGGGGCATTTCTTCACACCTATTTTTCTTTCTTTGAAACGACGCGATAAACTGCACCGTCTCAAAGAGGGGCAAATGTAGTCACATAAATCTGTCCACTTAATTAAATGAATACTTAGTATTTATTTGATTATTTAACCATCAATTAATAATTAATTAAATTAATATTTAATTAATTCATCTTAACCCTCTTCTCCTATTAATTAAATAAATTATTCAATTTATTTGATTTAATTCACTTAACCAAATTCAGACCATTAATTAAATAAATAAATCATATTTATTTAATTAAATATTCTCTCACATTTAAATAAATTAATATTTATTTAAATCCCCCAAAATCCCACCTCTCACATTTAAATAAATTAACATTTATTTAAATCACCTTTATCCTCCACCCACTTGCATTTTCCTACAAAAGCAAGTTGCACAATTATTTTAAATAAATAATTTATTTAAATCACCTTTATCCTCCACCCACTTGTATTTTCCTACAAAAGCAAGTTGCACAACTATTTTAAATAAATTATTTATTTAAAATCCTATTTATCCTCACCCACTTGAAACCTTTAATGGTTTCCCTTAAAGTCTTCAAACTTGATGGCTTCCTTCTATAATCTTCTTAAGACTTTAATGGTTTTCCTTAAAGTCTTCAAGCCTTTAATGGTTTCCCTCAAAGTCTTCAAGCATTTTAATGCTTTATCTTCATTTTTCTCATTTAAATAAATTAATATTTATTTGAATATTTATCCAAATGCAAATTACACCATTTAATTGAAATAAAGGATTTTATTTTAATTGAAAATACCAAAATTTCTCCCACTTGCATTTTCCTACAAAATCCACTTGTATGCCTAAACCCCTTCTAGATTCTTCTAAACCCTTCCTAATTAGCCTAATCCATCCCCTAAATATTGTCACATTCCTAAGCAAATTGGAGTCACTTCTCAAAGACTCCAAAGTCTTTGAAAAGCAATTAATGCTTTGTGTGTTCAACAAATTAACCCTCAAAGTCTTTGATAACCATTGAAGGCTTTCAACCTTCAACCACTTAATCCCCAAAGTCTCCAATAACCATTAATGGTTACCTCAAACCCTCCCACATGGTTAAAACATTTGTTTTGACTCAACCTCTACCCAACCCAAGGGTCTCATCAAGCCTTTAATGCTTTGACCATGATTATCTCTTAATCATTTGCACAAAGGTTTATCCTTGCATTAACTCTTAATCCAATGGGTAATCTTAATTTAGACTTGACCCTTACCTTCTAGATAACCATGAGGTCTTCTCAGGCCTTTAATGCCTCCAACCTCTTCTCTCAACCCAATCCTATGTTGAAACTTGTCACCATTTTATTGGTGCCAATTGTGCACATGGATCCCCAACTTTCAATCCTAACCCTTGTTAAGATTGCTCAATCTTAACCCTTCATTTCCCCATTTCTTTTATAAATAGAACCCTTCTCCTCAAGCAAAAGAGGAAGCATTTTAGAGTATTGTTGTTATACTGGCATTAGCATAGAGCTTTTTCATAGCATCACTATCTACTCTTGCATAGTATTTGCTTATCATATTCAACCATCTTGAATCTCCATATGGCATCCATGGCTAGTGCTAAAAGCTGAGAGCTACACTCATTTGGGACTTGGAGAGGAGAGGAACAAGGGAGGAGCAACTATGAGCATCTTGATTAGCTATTTCATTCTATGTTTATATGCTTTCTATTTCATGCTTAATATCTCTCTTGATATGCCTGTTTAGGATAATCTTTTGTTGCTAACACTAACGTTTGTTTCTTGTGCTCTTGTGTGTGTTGCCATCAAACAGATTTTCTAATCCTTTTTGCAGAGCATCAAAAATAAATTGAATTATTTATTTAATTAATAGGAGAATGATTTGAAGATGAATTAATTAAAGGTTAATTTAATTAGCTGATGGCTAGTGAATTTTTAATCAAATAAATATGAAATATTCATTTAATTAAAATGGACAGATTTATGTGACTACATTTTCCCCTCTTAGAGACGGTACGGTTTATCGCATCATTTCAAAGAAAGAAACATAGGTGTGAAGAAATATGCCCCATAAAATTTTAATTTAATGGGTGGTATGCCCCCTCGAGAGATGGGCCAAAAAAATTCAAAAAATCGGGCAATCTTTTGAAAAAGAATGAGAAGTGGAGGGGAGGTAGAATAGAAGAAATTAGCAATAACGGGGAAAGAATGGGAGAAAATGGAGTGAAACGGAGAAACAACAAGTCAGTGAGCACCCTGAGGTCATGCAAGAGACACAGAGTAGATGTAGTGTGTGGTTTGGATTGATGTTATACAATTGATCAAAATTGGTTGGATAATCTGGTCCAATCAGTTTAATTACCCCGGTCGAGTCAAAGCATGATAGTTGATGTCAGTTGGTTGCTTGGACAGGATAAAGTCTGAGTAAGTGAATCAAAGTGACCTAATGTGACTTAGACAATTGATGTAATTGCCCAATGAAGTCAAGGTATATGAAGCAAAATACTTGTTGAGACTTAGACAATTGATGTAATTGTCCGTTGGATTGTGTTTGGATTGGTTGATCAATTGATAGTGTGTGTGTGGGGTGGATGGTTATGGTGAATCATAGCAGCCCCGTTCAGACTAGGTCATTATGATAAATGCTTGTTGTAGTCTAGGATTACCATGATCGATTACTTGTTGAGACTCGAAGATACTTGATCAAAGTATCTGTTTATAGTCTAGGTGTGTGTGAGTCGATGTACCTATGTAGATAGAGTAACTTGCTTGGCTTATAGGATGACTCAGGATAGGACACATAATCCCTCCTATTTAGAGATGGATGGTGATGAACGTGGCTTGATTGATTTGATGGGGCACAATGTAGGGTATTTGATGTTGATTATTGAGATGGGGAGGGTAGGGGGGGTTCAATGTTAGATAGAAGAAATGGAGGACCTATGACTCATTCATATGGAAGAAGAGGAAAATAGAGTATCCATTATCATTACTATGTATGCATGATATGTAGCTATTTATGAATGTATGGATGGATGGAATGCAACATAATGCAATATATACAGATGAGATGGAATGACGGTCCATAGCCCTTTATTTTTCATCATTGAGCTTTGAAATGTTGTAAGAAAAATATAAGCAACTTGACATAATGATTCAAGATGACCTGAGTATTCTTTACATGGATTTTGATATAGCAAGTTAATACAAGCAACTTGATATAATGATTCAAGTTGACCTGAGTATTGCTTGCAGAACAGACAAGGATTATCTCCTTTTATGCATGACTTGGAATGTCCTCCTTGATCTTTTGTCGATCATATCCTGAGACAAGTTCATACCATAGTTAGAGATAAACCAATATTGAGTTTGGATGAGGCAGTAGGAACCAAAGATGGAGCATGGTACCTGCAAGCAAACAACATATATATAAAGAATAAAGAATATGGACCCTCGATAATGGTTCATGCTCATATGGTCAAGGTATACGTTGTAGTCAGCAAGTTGTAGTGATCTATGACTGTATTTTGCCTATGATCACGTAGCTTAGTGAACTTCCCATGTAGACACCATTAGTACATGCCCCAGAACTTCATCGGAACAATTCGCAGAAGATACACAAACAATGTTGTAGGAACCTGATATATATATAAACAAATGAATAACCTACAAATCAACGAAGTACTTGATAGCTTTAAACAAAATTTTCTTGTCAAAGAAATGTCATCTTGTCTTTGTTTTGGTAAGGAAGGATGCATCCTTGTTTAAGACAGTTGGTGCATTAATGTTGATTGTTTGGTTGATCGCATAAGTGGTCATTGTTGGAGTATTTCGTAATGTTTTGCTTGGTATCTGATTTGAAAAACGTATGTACAATGTGTTGCCATGTGTTTGATTGATTTTTGATGTTTTATCATTTTGTGAATTTTGTGAGATAGTTTTGAATGTTTTTGGATTTTTTTGAGACAATGCTTTCAATGTTTTTGGTATTGTGATGATTGTTTTCAATGTTTTTGGATTTTCTAAGATAATTTTTCCAATGTTTTTGGTATTGTGATGATTGTTTTGAATGAAGACCCAATGAATCACAAGTAATGAAAAATCCACTTCCATCAAATAGGTTAAGGGTATTGCCCCCAGTTTAGGCACGACTTTGAAAAAGTAGGATGCAAGGCGCATGAAGTACTATCCTTGATTGCAGATCAATAACAAGCCATGGTTTGGACGGATGGATGAGTGAATGTAGTGAATGTGATCGCAATAAGTCTGAAAGACAATGGACCCATAGTCTTTATGATTGGCACCCGTTTGCCAGGTTTTCACCATCGCGCTTAACCAAGGTGCCACCGGAGTGGTTGTTCACTGTTTGGATGCATGATTTTTTTTTACTATTTTGATGTTTTTGTATTTTCTTCAGGACATTTATTTGAATGTTTTTGGTGTTTTTTCCAGTATGTATGGGAGCCTGATACTCTGTGCAGCTTATGTATAAAACCATTTGAGGTGCATGTTGTTGATCAGATTTGATAGCAGTTCTCCTTCTGAAGTAGCCAACTGATATGCCCCAGACCCAAATACAGCAGTAATAACATATGGACCCAGCTAATTTGATTCAAACTTTCCCTGATGTTCTTGGTTGGGTTGGTTACGAGGATTTTCTTGAAGAACAAGATCACCTACTTCGAATGTATGAGGTCTAACCCGATGATTATAGCTTCTGCTCATACGTTGTTGATAGGCCTTGAGGTGATTATATGCAACTTGTCACTTCTCATCGAGTACCTCTAAGTCCTGGAGACAGGATACACTGTATGCTTCATCATCTATGAGATTGTGTAAGGAAACCCATAGAGATGGTATCTCGACCTCGATAGGTAAGATAGCTTCTACACCATAGACTAGTGAGTAGGGAGTTGCACCTATAGGGGTTTAGATGCTAGTTCGATATGCCCATAGTGCTGGATTCAATTGAATGTGCCAATCACGATTGACATCAATGACTGTCTTCTTGAGGATTCTTAATATGTTTTTGTTCGATGCTTCAGCTTGACCATTTCCTTGTGGGTAATAGGGAGTGCAAAAGTGGTGTCAGATGTGAAACTTCTCACAGAGTTCATGGACATCCTGATTCTTGAAAGGAAGACCGTTATCTGTGATGATGGACATGGGTACACCATACTGGAAGATGATGTAATTAAGGATGAATGAGGTGATATGCTTGCCGCTGACTTGGGTAAGTGCAATAGCTTTGATCCACTTTGTGAAGTATTCGATGGTGGTAATAATGAATTTGCGATCGTTGGATGAAGATGGATGGATTTTACCCACAAGGTCAAGGCCCCATTGATGAAAAGGCCATGGTGTTGTGATTGGTTGCAAATCCTGTGCTGGTGCATGTATTAGGTTTCCATGAACTTGGCATTTCTTGCACTTTCTGACAAAGTAGTAGGAGTCTTTTTCCATGGATGGCCAATAGTATCCAATGCGCATGAGTTTCTTGGCTAGTGATGGACAACTTGCATGAATCCCACAAATTCCTTCATATACCTCTTCCAAGGACTTTGTTATCTTATCCTATTCTAGACATCGAAGGAGAGTACCATCAAGACTGCATCGGTATAGGGTTTCAACAACAATGGTATATCAAGCGGTTTGGTGAATGAAGGTTTTTTTGTTGGTTATTTGATTGGTAAGGAGGAAGTGTGTGATCATGGAGATAGGTGTAGAACTCACCGTACCATGGGGATTCAGAACCGATAAGGCGACATATCATCTCAGATTTGGGGATATCATAAGCTGGAATCCAAAGTTGTTCAACCAAGAACTCATAGCGTGTTGATTTCTTTGGAAGATCTAAGAGAGATGCGATGGTAACCATAGTGTCAACATCTCGATTATGATCTCGGGGTATCTGCTCAAAGGTGATAGTAGTGAATGATGCCTTTAATTTGTCCACCATTTGTTTGTACAACATGAGTTTGTCATCCTTGGTCTAATATTCATCTGTTGCTTGTTGAATGACCTGTTGGGAGTCGCCATATACTTGCAGTTCTTGTAACTTCCATTGCACAGCTAGTCTGAGTCCTGTGACTAGGGATTCATATCTAGCTATGTTGTTTGTGCAATGAAATGTGAGCCTGTAAGACTTCGGGATGCTGTCACCTTGAGGTGTGATAAACAAAATGCCTGCCCCCGAGCCATGCCTTGTATACTAACCATCAAAGTATAGTTTCGATGATTGTGTGGCTGTGATCATGAATATCTCCTCATCTGGAAAATTGGAAATGAGAGGATGATCGCCTATGAGTGGTGCATCAGCCAACTGACCTGCAATGACTTGCCCTTTGATAGCCTTACAGTCCACATACTCAATATCAAATTCACTTAGAATCATCACCCATTTGGTCAAGTAGCCAGTCAATGTTGCTTTGCTGAGTAAGTATTTGAGTGGATTGATCTTTGCAATTAGCTATACTTTATGTGTTAACAGATAGTGCCTTAGTTTGGTGGCTGCCAAGATTACTGCTAGGCAAGCTCGCTCAATAGGTGTGTAATTGAGTTCATATCCCACCAGTGTATGAGAGATGTAGTAAACAACACATTCTTTCCCTTCTGCATTGTGTTGTGCCAATAGTACACCCAATGTTGTACTTGTTGCTGATATATAGAGTAATAAAGGCCTATTTGGATCTAGTGGGATCGGTAATGGCGTATTCATGAGATAATCTTTAAGCATCTGGAATGCTTGCTAGCATCTAGCATCCCACTGAAAGTGGATATTTTGGTGTAACATGTGTGTGAAGGGGTGACACTTATCTGCTAGTTGTGCAATAAATATTTGGATAGATTGAAGCCATCCTTGTAATGTCCTTAGCTGACTGATGTTCTTTGGTGGTGGCATGTCCATGATTGCCTTGACTTTTGCTGGGTCAACCTCAATACCTTTGCTTAAGACAATGTATCCTAGAAGTTTCCCTGAGGTTACTCCAAAGACACATTTCTTTGGGTTGAGTCGAATATGATATTATTCCAGTCTGTCAAAGATTTTCTCTAATATGTCTAGATGACCTTCTCTTGTGAGTGATTTCACCAGTAAGTCATCAACATAATCTTCCATTATGGTATGCATCATTTCATGGAAGATGGTGGTCATTGCTCGTTGATAGGTCACTCCTGCATTCTTTAGACCAAAACGCATTACATTCCAACAGTATGTTCCCCATGGACATGTGAAGGTCATCTTATGTTGATCCTCTGGTGCGATCTTTATTTGATTGTATCTTGAAAAGCCATCCATGAGTGAAAGCATGGCATGTCTTGCTGTTAGGTCCACTATGTCAATGTTTGGTAGGGGGAAGTCATCTTTAGGACATGCTTTATTCAGATCTCTAAATTCAGTACAAATACGGATGCCCCCATTTGGTTTTTCGACAAGCACAATATTGGATATTCATTCTACATAATCAATTGGTCTAATGAAACTAACGTCTAGGATTTTCTTAAGTTCTTCTTTGACTAGTACTGCAATTTGAGGATGCATCTTGTGAAGCTTCTGCTTGACAGGTTTGGCTCCTTCTACTATGGTGAGGTGATGCATGAATAAATTAGGATCAAGCCCAGGCATGTTTGCGTATGACCATGGGAAGTTGATTTGACGCTTCTGGAAGAACTCTACAAACTTAGGTTGTTCCTCTAGAGTTAAAAGAGATGCCATATGTATGTGGTGAGGTGTTTCAGGAGTCCCCACGTTGTATTCTTGTATCTCTTCAATGAGAATTCTTGATCTTTCCTGCTGTATACTAGAGGGGAGAATGTCAAACCTTTCATCCTCAGGCACCTCAGAGAGGTTTTCACCATTGGATACGCTCTTTCTTTTTACTTTTGCGGGATCAAATAGTGCCACGGTGTGGTTTTCACTGGAAGATCCATGTTTTATTGTTATATTTTTGTAGCTGAAAGGTTTGGCATCCACCCTGATGTATGATGTGCTATTAAGTTCTATGGCGAATCCAGCTTTGTGATACTTTCTTGGTATGCTATCCCGTACTTCTAAAAAGTCAATGATTGCCTCATCATTTTGGAAGTGGTCAAGGCATGGGGGATTAGGTTGGTTCCATTCGATGAGTTCAGGTTGTATAATGGGCATTACTTCATTGATTAGGTTAAGTTCATTAGATGTATCAGTGAGGGTTAAGACATTATGGTGAAGGTCATTGATGGTACTCTCCCTATCAGAATCAGGCGTAGGATGTGACGTAGGGTTTGTGGAAGAAGTTTCCAATTTAGGAACCCAAGAGATCTTTATCTGTGCTTCTCCGTAAATAGGGATGTCTTTGCAGGGTGGATGTGGTGATGTGTCTTCCTCATCTGAAGTATTAAGCTATATGGAATCAAATTCCCACTCATGTGAGTCAATTTTGGAGTCACTTTCCAGTATCCGATTACTATACCATACGGGGATATCCTTTGAGTTAAACATTGTAGGTGTGATCGGTTGATGTACCTTTGGAGGTGAAATGATTGGTGCTACAGAAAGGATTATGCGGATCAATGAATCCGATACGGGGAGTATCGGTAGTGTTGACTCTGCTGCTTCAGCTGGAATTGCCAGTGTTGTCGATACTGTTGTGGGTTCTGATACAGTTGCTGCTACTAATGGTGCTATCGATGTTATTGATACGGCTGCTGTTACTGATCGAGTTGTTGGTTTAATTGGTGGGATGATTGGTTTTGCAGATGGTTTTCTTAGGATTTTTAGCCTCAATGGAGAAATTACTATGGTGTTTGATGCTTCTTTTATAATCAAAGGTGACCTCTTTGTATTAGGCTGATATAGAGGTTCGCTGGGTTTTCCTTTGAATCTAAGCTTAGGAAAGATCTCCTTTTGAAAGCCTAGTCTTGTGTTATCTTTGGGTTTTAATTTCGGCTGCAGCGGTTCATGTCATCCTTGCTTGCAAGGTCCCAAAGCACTTTGACCATCATAATGCATTCTTTTCATAATGAGAAGGCCTTTTCCATACTAATCTATGGGAAGCTTAGCTTGTGGGATTTTTATGGTGATAGGATCTTTATAGATTCATTCTACTAAGTCCTCATCTCTGGTTTCTTCTTCTTGACTCTATCCAAGGATGAAAGGTGTCAAAGTATATGTTGTCTTGACTAGTTATGGTTGAAGTAACCATTGAGGTTTACCATGTGTTCTAGGAGAAGTCGGCATTTGTCCAACACAAAACAATTGGCTAAGATTGTATTCCTCAGGACCTTCCTCTGCTATTTTTATCTTGAGTTTCTCTCGCTTGGGTATAGTGGTGTTTGAACTAGAAAGAGAGGCTATACTTACGTATGATGTGGAGGATATGGCTTCTCTATTTTTAGGAACGGTAATCTCTGGTTGATGACTTATATTATGACAATATGCAAAGGGGTTTGCATCACCTGGGATTGTGATTTCTACACCATTATGTGGGAAATTGATACACTAATGGTAGGTGGATGGAACGGCTTGCATGGTGTGTATCCAAGGTCTTCCTAACAATAAATTGTATGGCAGAGGAAGGCCCGGAACTTGACAAATGATGTTTTTTACCATAGGGCCCACTCGGATTGGTAGCACAACAACTCCTTTGGATGAATTCTCTGCATCATCATAGGCTTTGATTGTGCTCTTCTTGTGGGGATTACTGATTAAATTGCATATCCTAAAGCTATGACTAATTGTAAAGTACAAATATTCAGGCTTGCTCCATTATAAATTAAGACTCACTTAATCCTATGTTGGTTGATAAACCCTTCAATGTGGAGTGAGGCATTATGAGGTTGCGAGAAGGAGGAGTTGTCACTTTCAGAAAAAGTGAGACAAGGTGATGACCTTAGATTTCCAACCATGGCTTGGAACTGATCTATATTTAAGTTTGTAGGGATTGATGCCTCTTAGAGAGCTTGATCCAAGATTGTTTTATGGGATGGAGATAGGGGTAGTAGCTCTAAGATAGATATTAGTGTGGCCATTTTGTCTAATTGGTCCACAAGGTTATACTGCTTTGGGATAGATGGGGTGCCTTGTGGAGCTACTTTTATGGTCATCTTGCTGCAACATGTAAGAACATTGCAAGTGGAGCTGGGATTTTTGATGGTTATAGTTGCAATATGTTCACTGGCATCATAGAGGTGATTCACAGTGTAATATATGCGGCTTTCGTATAATTGGTGCTATCCGTGTTTCGCCCTGAAGTGGAAGGACCCCTTTGATCTTGTGATAGAAGCGGATTTTTAAACATGAGATGATCATTGTTTGTTGTCTTTGGGTCATGTCCTTCAATTTTGATTTCACCTTGGTCAATAAGATCCTAAATAAGATCATTCAATCTGTGTCAATTTCTTGTCTTATGTCCTTTCCCTTGATGGAAGTCACAATGCTCAGTATCCCTCCACCATGAAGGTTTGACTTGAGGTTCATAATTTGATGTTTTGGGCAAGGTCACCAGATTTTGAGAAACCAACTAACGTAACACTGTTTTGATAGGTTCCCCTAAGGGAGTGTATGTTCATTTTGGTTTAAAATTTTGTTGATGTTGTCTGGGTTCCTCTTGAGATGTGTTGCATCCTTGATTAGGAGGAGCAATTGTGTTATTCTTGGGTGGGGGGTTCTGTCTTGCAAATCGAACCATAGGTTGTGCACTTTTGATAGTTCTTGTATACACAATCTCATCATTGATGATGTTTTTGTTTTTGTTCCAAAAGTTAGGCTTGTCACAATTAAAGCGTGGGCGAGGGCCATCCTTTGGCTCATTATATATCTTGATAAGCCCTTTTACAATGAGAGCCTGCTCACATTTTAAGCATTTGTTGATCATGTCATTGAAAGAGTCTGTGTCTTTTACGTCTAGGTGAAATTCCATTTCATTATTTAAGTCAGAAATAAATATTTCCACTAGTTCTTGTTAAGGTAACTGAAGAGAATGTCTACTAGACATTTGACACCATCATTGCAGAAAGACTGAAAATAGCTCACATGGTTTTTGTTTAGTGTTACATAGATCAGCCATTGTGATATCACGTTCAATATTGTGTGAGTAATGTGCCAAGAACTTCTAGACTAACTCTTCGAAGGTTTTAATGCCATCTGGTAATCAGGAAAACCATGATGTGGTTATTCCTCCCAAGCTTTGGGGAAAAATTCACATTAGGTATGTGTCCTCATATGCCACTTCGAGGCAAGCTGAATGGAATTCTCTAACATGATCACAAGGATCTCCTTTTCCTCTATACTTTTCAAACTTGGGTGTTCCAAACCCTTGCGGAAAAGGTGGCATATGAGGATTCCTATCAAAGGGATAGGGACAAATTTCATTGAGTGAAAATTGATTTGTTTTTACACTACTATGAAGTTGTTGGGCAAGATTTTCAACTTGTTGCTACAACATGTCTTTTTCATTTGGAGGAGGAGGTGGGGGATTACCTTGATGAAGGTTGTATCTGATGTGTTCTTGACCTCTTTCATCCTCATTACGACTTTGGCATTCTGATGCTTGTCTTAGTTGTGCAACATCAAAGTCAGAGGGTAGTTTAGCCCCTTCTTGAGCAAGTCTTATAAAGTGAGCATCAGCATTGCTCCTGAGTATTTCATCAAAAATTCTATTAAAGAGAAGGTTGTGTTGTGCCCTTTCTATTGCCGCAAGAGTAGGAGTGCCTAGAATTTCATCATTTACATTTCCTCCAAGGGCTTCTTGGAACTCATTGATATTTTCTTCCTCTTCCTCTTCAATTTCTTGTTGTCTAGATCTTGATCTGGTATGAGCCATTTTGTTTATAAATTTTTGTTGAAGTTTGATGAAAATG
Source organism: Cryptomeria japonica (assembly GCF_030272615.1). Lineage (NCBI taxonomy): Eukaryota > Viridiplantae > Streptophyta > Pinopsida > Cupressales > Cupressaceae > Cryptomeria > Cryptomeria japonica. Next base: position 226,403,874 of record NC_081406.1, read on the forward strand.
ATGATGAGTTGGTGATGAAATGAAAGATTGATGTTTGGTGAAGTGTTTTGCATACGGATCCCTAGCACTAAAGGTAAATATCATCAAAGTTCTTTCTTGATAAGGTTTAGAGAGATCTGAGATGTGTTACAGACCCAAATACCTAGTAATGAGAGGATTCACTCATAGACTAGTTTTAACTTGCGTAGAAATGCCTCTTAGGATGATTTTATCTTGGATGTAGAGACACTCTAAAAGTGATGTGTTTGTGTTTGATTCAAGTAATATTTTGAAATAGAAATTAGGACAAAAACCTGTTGATGTTTTGAGAGTTGGAAGTGGATTTGATGAGATATGATAATGGATGGAATGTGAACTTCAATAGAAACTTTGTGTTAAAAAAGGAACAAACTCTTCCTCTTCTTGTTCAGGATTTGGTGGTTCTTCCCTAGCTACGTTATATGTGATGCAAATGTCGGGAAAGAAGTTAGGATTGGTTTTGCCTCCTTTGTTTTTTGTGATAACTCAGAGCTCGATATTGCATAAAAGCTCTATGGTTCAATGACTCTAGATCAAATTCATTTGATTTCCCTTGAAGATAAAGACGCATGTGATGTAAGAAGGCTATGTGAGAGACAAAGATTTGTCTATTAAGATAGAAGAATTTCCTCCTTTTGATAAAAGCCTTTGAGCTTAATGGTTTTTTCTCCAAGTTGATGTATTGATGAAGATTCTTCTTTCTCAAGATGTGAAGAATGGTCATATAGTCTAATACTTTTGTTGTTGTTCTTTGTTTTTTTTATCTTTTGTGTTTTTGGTGTTGGATGAATACTTGTTTTGGATCTTGGATTTTCTGATTTTTCTTTGACAAGAAAACAAAGCAAGCACACAAACACAAGAATGTTGCCTCAAAAGGCACAAGTAAGTATGGGTCTAGATCAACCCAATCTTTTGAACTTTTTATGACCCTTTCCTTCAAATGTATTTTTAGGTGTTTTTCCAAAGCCTAAAGTTGGCTCAATTTTCACTTGGTCTTTGACTAAAATGAAAACACTTCAAACACTCTTTATCCCTAAGGTCAAATGGCTAGTTGTGATCATTTCAGCCCACATCTTTATCTTTCTTTGACTTTGGTACTACATACCTTATGAATCCCATTGTGGCAGGTAAGGATGTGATATACTAAGTCTTGCACGAGCATAACAAATAGATGATCCCTATGATGGGGAGTCATCACTTTCATCAAGCCACAAGTGACTTTTCAAAAAGATATGTTTCTACTCAAGGAAATATGTATGGTGAGTATGTTTGGAGCAAAACCATCTATGCTCTTGCACTAAATTTATCACAAATACCCTCAATCAATAGAACAGGTGGGCTTCTACTTAAAGGTGTTTAGTAATTTTCGATATCTTTGGACATAAGTTCATTCTGCAGTGACTCACTTAAGAGCCTTGTAACTTGTGGTGGGGCCCATTTATCCTTTCAGCAAGTTACACTGTAGGAACAGATATACCCAAGGCTACGACTTTCGCTCTCACCTGATTTCTATAGCGGCTCAAAGGATTTACCGCGTGAGGTCATTCCCAAGAGTGATGTGTCTCTTGGCAGACCTCTCTTAAAAAGATAAAACTTGAGTGTTACTAACACTTTTCTCTAGCACCTAGGACCACGAGAGCCAAGGGAGAGGATAGTGTGTGTTAGAAGTAGGACCACTTGACAAACTCTTTTTTGCACAAGTGTGCCAAGCACAAAATACACTTGTTCTTTTTAACTTATCATTGCAATGATGTTCTATTTATTTGGAGATGTTGCTCCAACAACCATGATGTTCTTTTTAACTTCAAAGGCAATATGTTTGAGTAATTAGGAATTTGAAATCCTGGTCAACTGAAATTGAAACACGTATGCATGAAGTAAATCATTTTGAGAACAACTTTGACAAATTGGGGATTCTTTTTAACTTGCACAAAATGAAGTGTTGATTTTGAATTTTAGTTCGATGCAAGAAATAAAATTTGTCGTGTCTTGTTTTAAGCACCAAAATAGGGTGTATCCCTAACTTGCAATGAAAGCAAATTTGTGGTTTGTTGTTCTTTTTACCTTGCAATAAAGAAAGATGAATTTTCTTTTAAGCACCATAAACTAGTTTGAGGTTCATTTTATGCACTCCAAAAAAAAATGTGAGGTTTATTTTAACTTGTACAAGAAGGGAGAGTTGATTCTTTTTAACCAACTTTTGTTGAAAGAAAGTAAAAAAAGAAACTTAAATCCTCTAAACTAACTCCTTCCCTTGCACAAAATAAATTAGAACCTTCCCACAATTAGTGATCAAATGTTAGTGTGGGCTTACACAAGCCTAAATTCTAATTTTGGTTACAAATCTTACAATCATGATCCTAAAATGCCCTAAAATTTGACTAATTCTGAAATTTGGAGGATCTTCCAAAATCTAGATTTTGCATTACAACTCCTAGAGGTCTGAAACCCCTCTCAAACATCCTCACAATATATATGGAATATAACTTAAAGTATAAGAAAGAGAAAAGAGAAGAGGAAATGCCACTTATACATAAATGTTTTATTCCTTATATATACTGCCTCCCACAAGCCTAAGAAAAATAATTTTATTGGTTACAAGGCCTTTTTTACAACGTTCTATTACAATAGCACTACTCTGTGTAAAAATAGAAGCACTACTTAACACAAATGCGTGAAAGTATAGACAAAAGTACTAAAAGAAAAGATTTTTATAGCAATACAAAAGTGATAATATAGAAACATAAGTGCTAACTAATGAACAATAGCACCATAATATTAACAAAAGTGCTAATTCTTGGACAATAGCACTATTGTACAAACAACAGAGCTAGAATACCAAAAACAATAGTGCTAAAGAGCAACTTGTGTGTCAAGCTAAACAGTCAAAAAGTTAGGTTTTTTTAAAAAATTGGTTGTTGGATTCACGTCAGGTTCACCAAATGATGCTCTGCAAAATGAGGCAAAGATTAGACTAAAGCCTGTGGTCATATAACACACAAAAACACAAGAAACCGTTAGTGTTAATCAACCAAAAACTAATCTAAGAAGGCATATCAAAACAGACACTAAAAACATGCTAAAGTATTTAACTATGGAAGTAAATACAACAAGGTATCTCCAAATGCCTTTTCACATGCTCTTAGCTCCTTCTCCTTTGTTCCTCTCCTCTCCAAGTTCCAAATTAGTGTAGCTCTCAACAACTTTTTGCACTATGGATGCTTATGGAGGTTCAAGATTGTAGATGATTAACTATGCTATGCAAGTGTAAAATAAGCTAAATATGAGATGCTATGAAATGAACAAAGATTTCTTTTTAGTCCAAAATGATAATATATTAGTGATTTTATGCTAAAATGCTCTCTAGAAATGCCTATATATTAAATGCATACAAGTTTTTCAGGATTTGGATTATGAAGAAATAGGCTCTATTTATAGGAAAAATGGAGCAATGGATGGTTGAGATTGAGTAATCTCAACAAGGGTCAGGATTGAATGATATTCAATCCATGTGAGGGATTTCAACCAAATCCCAGGATGACAAGAATCAACATGAGAGGGGTTAACCATAAATGGTCATGTAAGAGCCATACGTGGTTTAGAAGACTTTAGAGGTTCAATTGTTGAACACACAAAGCATTAAATGTTTTTGAAAGACTTTCAATTCTTTGAGAAGTGACTCCAAGTTGCTTAGAATGTGACAATAATTATGGGATGGATTAGGTTAATTAGGAAGGGTTTAGAAGAATCTAGAAGGGGGTTTAGGAGTGCAAGTGGATTTGGTGGGTGAGGGAAAATAGGATTTTAATTAAAATAAATAAATTTATTTCAACTTGTGGTTTAGGAAAATGCAAGTAGGGGGGAATAATGATTTAAATAAATGTTTTATTTAATTTATTTAAAAGAGGAAAGAGGATTAAATTGAATAAATAGAATTGATTCATTTAATTGATTGTGAATTTGGTTAAATGAATTAATTAAAATAAATTGAATAATTTATTTAATTAATAGGAGAATTATTTTTAGATGAATTAATTAAATGTTAATTTAATTAACTGATGGCTAGTGGATTTTTAATCAAATAAATATGAAATATTCATTTAATTAAAATGGACAGATTTATGTGACTATAGAAACATAAGGTTCAAGACTTGATTGATAAAAATACTATATCTGTGGTAGGTGTGAATGACAAAGGGAATAAATCAGGTGCTCCTCCTAATCAAAATCTTAAGATTTTGACTAGTCCCTTGCCATCTCATACCTCTAATGTTATTGAGATTGTGCCTAGTTCTCTTTCTTCTGAAACACTTATCTATATGGCTCCAAACTTGGTTAACATGGTAGAAACAAAATATTTTCCTAAGGATCCATGTATTACATTTGACCCTAGTGAGACCATTAGAGCACCCGATGGCCCTTTATACATAGCTGCAAAGGTTAAGGATATCCCTTGTCGTGATGCCCTGATTGATCCCTCTTGCATGGTTAATGTCATAACTGAAGAGTATCTTTTTACTTTACGATTACATAAACCATTATGTGATGCTTCTAATGTAGTTGTGAAGTTATTTGATGGATTCTCTTGTCCTACCATTGAATCTATCACCCTTCTCGTTGAAGTCCATGCTAAATCCATGGATGTTGACTTTTTTATCATACCTTCCTCTGAGAAATTTTGTGTGAAGTTGGGATATCCTTGGCGCTCTTCTATGAAGGCTATTGCCTCTCCAATCCACAAGTGTCTTAAAATTTCCTCACAATAGAGAAATCATAACTGTGAACCATAGCCTATTTCGTTCATCCAAAAGAAGCCCTGGTATTCCCATTGATCTCTTTTGGCCTAAACAATTTCAATCTCTTCCATCAAGGAGAGATGCTCTTTTTCAATCCTATCAAAAATGGAAGAATGATATGATCTTATTCTTAAGTCAACATAGATCACCAACACTTGATGTTCCTATTATTCTTCAAGATGAGGTTCTTCCCCTCTTAGAGAGAACTAATCTCCTTCCTAAGAAAAATTGTCCACCTACTCCTATGGATGTGACTATACCTTCTCTTAAGGAGAAGAACAATATTCTTCCTAAGGCTACACCTATACCTCCTCCTCATGATGGACTTGGTCTCCTTCCCACCCCTAATATTCCTCCTTTTTATGGCACAGTTCCACCTCCTTCCTCTTATCGAGAGAAGAGGCCTTCTTCTCCTCTTGTTCGACCAAAAGGACCTCAACCTAAATCTTCCACTATAAAGGAGAAAGTCATTCCTCCTTCTTCAAGTATTCCTCCTCTATGACAGCCTTCCACTAAGACTTGACGAAATTGTATGAGAGAATGCCGACAAAGACACTGTGTTCGAGCTCGTGAAGCTATACCTCAAAATACTCAATCTCCTCAGACTCCAACAGTTGACATGATCCCCTTTACTCCTAAGAAAGATGTTCAACCAACATCTCCAAATCATAAGTCTCATAAAACATGTGATGGTTTTACTCCTATTCGTGTTCTTGCTCCTCTTGCTTTAAAATTTGATGCAGAAATGAGTGAAAATGTTATTCATAATGGTAATACAACTCCTAATGCTTTTGATAGTGAGGATGAATATATTGATGTGGATAAACATTTATCAGATGAGTTTTCACAAATTTTAATCCTAGCTCCTAGAATCGAACAAAGTGACTTACAACATGAACATAGTCCTTCTTTTCTGATAGCTCCATCTATTGTTCTCGATATCGCTCCTCTGGCATGTTGCTCGCCTTCTTGAAATAGTGATTAGCAAGATCAGGAGGTAGATGTCATACTAGATTAGAAATATTAGCACTACATATCTTTCTCTCTCTCTTTCTTTCTCTTTTGTGACCATTCTTCTATTGGTATCTCTGTTCTTCTATTATTCCCTTATGTCTACTTGGAGATGATGAAAGGCATTGAGATCTTTTCTAGGTCTCCTTCATGTTGACTCAAAAGACATCCTCTCTTCCCCTTCTTCAAAGGTAGTGTCCTTCTTGGGGAATGAATATTATTATATGCATATACATACATGATATACATGAATTATCATACAACATACTGACCCCGAGGAAAGCGGCACTACCTCATGATCTGTGTTCATTATCCTTGGGTTTATACCTTGATTGGGGGATAAATCCTTGCGATAATGTACTCCTTCTCTTCTCTTTTTTGGTTATATCCTACCTTAAAGAAATCACTCCCGATAAGGCATGTGCGATCGCTTTAACATGGGGTCATACACTCCACTCATTCTTTCCTTCTTGTGATACTAAGAATTACTTAGTGAACTTTTCTTGCCTTTGTAATATTTGTATCCTTGCTTTCATGAATCATAGTGAATGGAACTTTTCTACTTCCAGTCATGGTTCACCCTTCTCAATCTTCCCTTTTACTTGGTCAATCAAAGTCGTAAGATCCTAAGTCCACTAGGGGCTTGGCGCATCTTGCCTCCTTGACGTGGTGAAAGTCTTTCAGTATTTGTACTTTAGCAGCAGTATTGACATATGCTTATACTCCCGCTAAAGTGGGGGCTAAATGTAGTGTCATAAAATTGTGACCCTAGCAATTTACGATAGCATTAAGGTCCTCACGCATGCAAACTCAAATCCTCTAGCTTGATCGGAGACCAAAGAGTTCTCGGTTTGTTAAACTACTTCTTCCTTGGCCTCTGCATCACTCTGTCCACACTCTTCCTTGGAGATAGGGGTAGGACAGGGGCATGGCACCCCTATCCCTGCCCTATTTTGGGGTAGGACCTTTCTAGTGCAAGCATTGTGGGTTGTGTAGTGAGTGGGAAATCTCCCTAATATCGGCCCATAACTAAATTCAAATCCTTAAAATATTTATTTAAGAGGCATTCATCCTCTCATTTGCATAAGTTGGATAGGTTGAAGCTGGATGTGTTCAAGTGATCAAGCATTCAAGCATTCAAGTATTCAAGCATTTTTTTCTAGCATTGAGAATTATCAAGCCTCCCTTCTAGGCTATGTGTTGCACTCAATTCAAGGATTCAGCCATTTAAGAGTAGATTGGTTTCAACATACAATTCCATATAAGCATTTCTATCAACATTGCTACTACAACCTCCCTTGAGGTGATTTACAATTCAGTTTTTCATTTACATCTACTTGCAAGTACTTTCTTTCATTACTTGGTTGATTCCAAAACCGGGATTTGACCTAAAGGAAAACCCCCAATCCCAACACATTTCCCTCTCTTTTCTTTATGTAGGTTGTAGGTGCACAACTATACTTTTGGATTCAAGCTTCATTTGTAGAGGCAGAAAAACCCTTTTGGTTTCATGAATTTTTTGGAGGACCGTGTACATTCCCGCCATGGTTCGGACAACGTTTCATCAAATTTGCAGGGCAACTTTGTCTTGACATTTTACTCCCAAATCCAGCTGCATAGCTTCATCCCATATTCATATCTCAATTTATAATCGATTCTTTGTCACTTTTGTACTACATAATTCAATCAATTTCATTTCCAAATCAAACAAAAGGGAATAAGGGGATCATCATAACATCCTTAATTCATTCAGAATTCAATCTATCATCTTTGTGTGGAGATTGGATCTAGTGAATTACCCCTTTATCTCCCTAATATAATGGTGAAAAGTGCTTGAGGGATAATCAATAGTGAAACTCTCATCTCTCTTTGAGGGAAAGGGTTAGTTTTCCAATTGGTATATCACTCATCATTTTCCCACCAGCATAGTTGGATAAGACAAAAATATACTTTAAATGATCTAGGAGGAAGCACATTAAAGTAGGGACCCAAGTAGAGTCTGAAATTATAAATGTACACAATTTATGACACTACATTTAGCCCTTACTTTATCATACTCAAGATAAAGTAGAGAAATATGCAAAGAGAAAGACATACAAGGGAGAATATGTCATTAACTTGAGAGAAGAAAGATCCAAAGCATTAGATCCTATCATCTCACATAATAATATCCAAATTAGGATACACTAAAAAATAAAATATAAGATAAGAAAAGAAAAACAAAACAATACAAACAAAATAAAACAAACAAATAAAACAAAGAAAAAGGGAAAAGTACACAAAAAATATCCATATCAAAACAAAGGCTCCAAGTCGACTAGTTGAAGAGATGTGAGCATCAATATTATCTGAATTTATAAGTATCATCCTCATAATTCTATTTTAAATGCATGGTCTAACTTCTAAAGAGATTCAAGCACATACACCATATAGAAATATGAGAAGAAGAGGGTCCATGGTCCAATAACTAGAAAGTTGTGTTATGATAAGGGTCCATAGTAAACCCATGAATTATACTATCCAATAAGGAGTGTTATGTTGGGTTATTCATGTGTACAAAATTAATTCTACTAGCCAACAAGTTGTGTTATGTTGTGTGATCCATGTATTACAATAATGACTACACCAGAAAGCCTAGATATACTAGATAATCAATCCCTCAAGAAGCATAAAAGAGAAAAAAATAAATCTATCTGTAGCATCCTAAAATTGTGACACTTGCAATTTCGACTGCATTTGGGTCTTCACGATGGCGGCGCAACACTGAACCTGAATGGAGACCCCGAAACTTGTTCATGACATCAAAAACTGCATTTTTCAGCACCCTGGCCTGATCCTCCTTGCACCCTGTTGTCCCTGGAGGTGGGACCATGCGCCCAACGCCCTGGTCCCTGGCCCTAATTTTGGGCCCGGTCTCTTTTGGGTCTCGGGTCTTTATGTTTGCAAATTGGAAAATAATCTTCCCAGGTCGGCCTAAGGTCGGAAAAATCAGTCTTTCAACCCTAATTGGCAAGTATATAAACTACATTTCCTCTCCCATTTTGGTAGATGGAAAAAAGGCGGAAACGATTTTCAAATATTCAAGCATTCAAGCATTCAAGCATTCAAGCATTCCTTCAAGCAATTGATCATTCTAAGTCTCCATTCAAGGCTAAGTGTTGCATTCAAGACAAGGATTCAACCATTGAAGAAGAGATCACATACAACATACAACAACATTTACACCTTCGCATGTAAGAATACAAACATTCTTACAACAAGGTATCAAGTACTTGTTTACATTACAAACATTTACATTTACAACATTTCTCATTTCTTGGTTAATTCCAAAACCAGGGTTTGAACTAAAGGCAAACCCCTAATCCCTAACCCCCCAATCATCTCCGCTTTTCTGTGTGTAGGTTGCAGGTACGTGGCTGTAATTGAAGATCTAGAATCCTTGTGCAGAGACGAACAGATCCCCCTTCATTTCGCGGATTTTTTGGAGGACCGTGTGCACGCCGGGCGCCATCGTCCCGTCAACTTTCGCTCAAATTTGCAGGACAGCGTCGTCTTGACATTTTACTACTAATTCCAGGTTCGCAGCTTCATCCTATATTCCTATCTCAGTTTATAAGCGAATCTTTCTTACTTTACATGCATTCCTAACTTAATCCTTCTATCTACATTCTTTACAAAAGAGGGTATCCTTGATGTCTTAACCCTTGAAACTCATGTAGAATCCAATCTTTCATTGTGTGAGATTGGATCTTGTGGGCTTCAACCCCTCTTTTGAATGTAAAGTCCCTCCTAAGTGAAAAGCGTCAATCCTAGTGACCCCCTTTCTCCTTGGAGTGGGGGAGAACACCTAGGGTTCGATTTTCCGCTTTACACTATCAATCCTCACTATACTAGATGACCAAGAACTTAGGCTCCATTAAAAGCAACAATGATTAGTCTAGTAGGCCTCACTATAGTAGATTTCCATTTCCTTCGAGAGCATCAAATGTTCAACAAAGGATAAAAATAACAAGTTGTGTTATGCTAGATGAATGGGATGATTCATAAAATATATTGTAAAGAAATATATGTTATGCTAGCTGATCAATAGATGAACAAAATTTTAGGGAGTGCAAGAAAGGATCAAACTAGTAAGAAATGTTACACTAGATGATCAAAACAAAAGTTATATGTTAGGAAAATTACTAAAGAGATTTATAACCATGCCTTAAAGGGTGTTATGCAACAAAAAATTGCCACATATGAGGTACATTAATGAACATATAAAGAAACAAGGATGCTTCATATGCCCCCTTAAGATGTCAACATATTCATATGTTGATATATTAAGTAAGACAAAGATCTTTACGAAGCATAAATACCTTCAACACCAAGGAGATACCACGGGGGCTTCACTTAGTGAAACTAGGTTATAGCACATGCATTCATGGCATACTAAATAATCCCCCTATTTTCAAAAAATATTGCCATAAAATCTTTTTCGTCACCCACTCCCAATACATAACCCAAATTAAAAACCCCCTTATTTTGACCATATATTGCATTTTTTCATAGCCTGAATTAAAAAACCCCTTATTTTTACCAAATAGGAAATATATTGAGCTTATTTTTTGAGATATTAAACCCCCCAATATGAATGCACATGATATAATATTGTCTAGCTTGTGAAGCCCCCATGGGAGATATCCATAACAAGAATGCATACAAATATTCAAGAAAGGAAGAGAACATTGTAAAGGAAATATCTTGCAACAAGTGTAAATGGATGCTCATCAAGGATAAATAAAATTCAAAGAGACAAGTAGAGAGAAGTGGATCCTTCTCTAGTTTTATTTGTTTCTATAAGTGAAGAAGATTTTTAAGAAAATAGTGGATTTTCAATACTAAGGGGACATATGTCACGAACCCTATTTTTTCATAATTATTTAATTAGGAAAATAATGTTTATTTTTTTGCAAATGAAATTGAAATGAAATGAAAATAGAATTGTTAATGAAATAAGATAGGAGATCAAACGCGCTGAAATGATTTATATACTATTGAATGATCAGTAATATTTTTTATTGTAAAATTGTGATCATCATTGCTAATGAGCAATTGAGTGTAAGTGAATGCAGGAGTAGGTGAGTGCAAATGAAGGCGAGAATATGGTTCAGGTAGAGTTGTCTTAGCTCTTGGATTTTGTTAGAATAAATAGAATATCTCACACACCACATTAGGATTTATAATTTGCATCTTGTAATGATGGATGATTTAAATGACCTTATTTGAGTGTTTGTTTAAATTGGAATGATGAATTTGGAATGAGTATTAGATTTATTTAAATATTATACATGTGAATTTGGTGCATGATTTGAGTGGTGATTGAATTTGAAATATTATGTCTTATTTTAAAGTAAGATTATTTTGTTATTGGGTTAGATATGAATATTGACTGTAGGTTTATACGTTCTTTATGCATAGATATGTATAAATGTATGAAATATCATACTTATGAGTTTACTTTTGAAATTCGATAATAGTATAACATATATATGTATATTAATTATTGATTCAATCATATACATATATATCTATATAGTTATTATATATATCCAATTATCGTGAAATTTAATTACTTCATGAATTTTGTTTATACCTATATATAATCATTTGAGATTATATATATATATATATATATATATATATATATATATATATATATATATATATATATATATATATATATATATATATATCAGATTTAAAACAAAGGTGATTATGTATTATGTGTATTTATTTTAAATTATGCTTAAGTAAATATTTTCCTATTATATAAACATGACAATTCAAAATAATGTATTTATGATTATACATATATATAATTGTTGGTGTAAATAATTATTCATCATGGATATTATTACACTTACTTAAGTTTACTTAGGATAATGCATTTCATAGTAGTTTGGATATGAGACACTTGGGTGTTTGTGCCACATTGGGATAGAGTGTGTAGGAGAAATTCCACCTCTTATGGTGTTGATCTTGTTATTACACTATCATATCCACTTATTGTGGAGTGATAATTCCACCTTCGGTGGGTGATCCACCTCATGTGGAATATTATATTATTTCTCCTACCTACCCACACCTATTTCCTACCTACCCTTGTTTCTTATTGAGCCACATGTCATATTTGTGTGCTCATACATATCCCTAGCCTTGCCTATATAAGCAGGCTCATCTACATTGTATGTAACAATGATAATCCAGTTGATTATTGATCATTTTCTATTGATGAGAATACAGTTTATTCTTATCCCATATTATGTCTCTATCTTGTACATTTCAATGACTTCTTGATCTTGGCAAAATCCAACATGGTATCAGAGCTATTGGAGTCTCATTGATTCGTCTTGAAGAGGCATTATTGTGACGTCAAGAGGCAGATCTGAAGAGCATCGTCATTTGGAGGTGTCCTAGACCAGATCCGACCTCGCCATTGCGTCCGGAAGGCCGTTTCCATGAATTTTGGTTATAAAGTTGGCCTATTTTGGTGAGGAAAATTTTTTTCCCCAATTTTGCTTATCGTACGGATTTTTCGAATATTTTATATATATTTTTTTCAAAAAAAAATTTCTGAAAATTTGTTTTGAAAAAATCAAAAAAATTTGAAAAAAATCAAAAAATTGGAAAAATTCGAAAAAAAATTTGAAAAGAAAGCAAAAAAATAAAAAAAACAAAATACATTTTTTGGGGGGTCCGCAGACCCCCCCGTGACCCGTGACCGCAGGTTTCTCCGTACGTACCTGTCTTTTCGCAGGACGCAGGCAGAGATCGTACCCGGCTGACAGTACCGTGCGCCGTCTGTTAGCTCTCGCCGGCGCCCGACTGTACATCCCGGCCGCGTCTCACCGGCTCCGCCCGTCTGAGCTGTGTCCTCTTCTGCCCGTGCAGCGCCGTCTGTCCGCCGCCGCACACGCTCAATGCCGCATCTCCGCCTTCAGCTCCGCCGCCCTCCGGTGCTGTTGCCACACCACCACTCCAGGAATCCCGCGAGCGGCGCCTCCCGTCCCGCGCTGGCTGCGGCGCCCGGCACCTCCCGCTCCTCGCCGCCGCCCGAACCGCGTCCATCTCCCGTCTGCAGCACTCATCCCCGGCAGCTTCCGTCTCGTCCCGGCGGCCTCCGGCGCCGCTTCCGGGTGCTCGCTCCGGCTCCGCCGCTCCTCGGCTTCTCCACCTGCGACCGACTCTTGCCAACTCAGCGCCACGTGGCAAGACACGCCCAAATCCGTACGGCAACATCATCACCCGGTCAGCAGTACGGACTGCCACACCAGCAGCCACGTCACCCCTGCCACCTCATCATCCGTACAGTACGGAACATCAGCCCCGATTTGCCACGTCATCCGTCCGTACGGTACGGACGCCCAGTCAGCCAGGCAGCGAAGTTTTTGCGACGGTCATACGGCCGTCAAATTTAACCCAGTGAATTGATGACGTCAGCGCCACATCAGCAGGGTTTGGAAATTTTTTGACCCCCTCTCATTTGCATTTTTGATTTTGCAGTTCAACTTCAAATGGCCATAACTTGCTCATTTTTGCTCCTTTTTGGGTGCAATTTTTTTTGAAATGGGCTAGAATTTCGGGCTCTCCGCAGTGGTGAAAGAATTTTTTGATTTTGATGCACGGATTTTTCAGAAAATGCAGTTTTTGGTGACTGTCCCTGAGTAATCCCAGTTTTTGCAACTTCCGAGGCTTCGTTTGGGGTCATCCGACCTCCTTTTCAGGTGCCGTTTTTTTTGAAAGTGCGTATTTTTTTCGTCTACTTTCACATGATGCTATCAGATTGATGTCATTGTAAGTAGAAATTGTACTTTCAGATCTAGGCCATTTTTGGCTCTTTTGGTACTTGTATATTTGCTTGAATCTCAGTTAGATTCATTGCACTATTGATTGAAGTCTCTTGTATCTCAGTTGAGAAGTTGTAAAATTTGCATCATAAGCCCACTTTGCCTTGTTTTGCAAGTGGCTCATTGTAATCGCACTAAGTATAAAGTGCCAAAATCATCACTTTTGGGGGGGTACTTTGATTGATTGAATTTGGGGGGTGTCTCTTGTGCTTTTGTGCTCTTGTGTTCTTTCCTTCCTGCTGCTATGGGTTCTTCTAAGTTTCCTCTCTTAACTCCACATAACTATGCTACTTGGAAAATTGATGCATGGAGTAAACTTATGGAAAAAGGACTCACTCATTATATTGATGGAACTATTGTTGCTCCAGCTGATCCTAAGGCTGATCCAGTTGGTCACTTAGATTGGCTCACTAAAAATATCATGGCAATTGGTACCTTAAGAAAGTATGTATCAAAGGATCTCATTTTTCATATTGAGAAATGTACTCTAATCAAGGATGCTTGGCAAAAGTTTCAAGACTTGTATGGTCAAGTTGATGAGATTAGGGGATATCAAATTGATAGTGATCTCACCATGTTAGATCCCAAGAACTTTGATACTATACAAGATTATGTCACTAAGGCAAATGAGTTGAGGGCACAACTCAAAGATTGTGGCATTGATAAAAAGGATACTCAATTGATATTCAACTTGATAGGGAAGCTTCCACAAGAATATGCAGCATTTGTTTCTAGTTTCCAAACTCATAGGATGACAATGGGTTCAAGCTACAAAATGCCTACATTTGATGCTTTCAATGAAATGTTGATGATGGAACAAACTAAGTTGATAAGCATGGGCATTCTTAAGGCTTCTTCTAAGTCTCAAGCATTAGTGGCAAATCAAGGGAACAAAGGAAATCAAGGAAAGGACAACTCAAACAAGAAGAAATGGCAATCAAAGCCTAAGGATAAAGCATCATCTTTTCCACAACAAGGAGATTCATCTTCTTCCAAGAAAGATAATTCACCAAAGAGAGAGAGACCTACTTGTGCTTATTGTAAAAAGATTGGTCATGAGGAACATCGTTGCCATACTAAGAAGATTGATGAGCTCACACATATCATCAAAAAGCATAACATTGATTTGCCTAAAGTCTACAAGAAGGATGATTCATCAACTTCCACTTCCTCACATTCAAAAGGAAAAGGGCAAGCATTCATGGCTTCTACAAGTGGAAAAACTCACTCTTTTGGAACAAGAAAAGGACAAGCTCTATGTGCTACAACAAATCATACTTCAGAGAGATGGCTTCTAGATTCAGGGGCTTCTCATCATATGGCAACTTCACAGTCTATGTTCTCTACATTTGAGCCTTGCACCATGCCACAGATTTTGATGGGCAATCATACATACATGGATGTGATTGGGAAAGGATCTATTGACATTGGGGATAACTCCTTCAATGATGTGTTGTGTGTACCCCACTTGACAAACAATCTCCTTTCTATCTATCAAATCACACATGGCACAACTAAGAGAGTTGTGGAGTTCACACCTGACTCAGTTTTCATTAGAGACATGGAGACTAGAGCTATCATTGCAACTGGGGTGGTTGATCATGCATCTCGGTTATACTCCTTTTCAGATTTTGTTGATGATGATGATTTCACATTTGATGATTCTACACATGATGATCACACTTATTGTGATGATTCAGATTTTGAGGAGAACTTTGGACACTTGAACATGGGGATTCTCACATGTAACCCAGTTCTTGAGTCTTGTACTTCATCTTCTCATATTGATATCACATCACCTATTGTACCTGATGATTCAGATAGTGCGACAGTTTTGCCTTCATGTGATTCAGTGCAGCAGGATATACATTGTCTTCCAGCTTCAGATTCATGGGATGATTACATGACAGATATTGCAGGTTTGTTTGTGGAATCCTACATTGCAGATTTGGGAGACATCATTGATGACATACATCTTCTCTTTGATGAAGTTGATCCTTCTTCAATTGTTGCGAGGGCACACTCTGACCCTCTTGTTCATTCTCTACATGATCATTCTTTCGAGGTTGACATGATTGTGGATACTTATGTACAGCAGTTGGAGGAGGTCTCTTTATTCTTTGAGGAGACACATGAGTCTTTGGATATTGTTCTACATCCATCTCCACTAGATGTTGGAGTTCCTTTTTCAGCAGTATGGCACAGTTTACCATCTTTGGAAGGGGTATCTTTCAGCATTGACATGGGGACACTTGAGCAGTTTTCAGAGATTCCTTACATCATGAGTTTTCTTCATACATCTTCCCTTCATGATTGGGGAGACTTCATGGATACACCTTTGGTTTTGTTTCTTCCTAAGGGGAGGAATGTTGTTCGACGTTCGTGGAGCAGTTTCTTCATACATCGAGCTTCTATCATTGGTGCAGATTTTTCATTGAGGGATGATCACAGTTTGACTTCTCTTCTTCTCTCATATGGGGGGGACCTTTTCCTCACATGGGGTTTTGTTCCTCACATACTTCTTTGAGAGTTTTCTTGTATAGCTTTCATCTCTCTTTTTGGGGGAGGGTTTTTTCCCATTTGGGTTTTTCTCTCTTTCCCCACTTTGTGAGAGATTTCATTGCATTGGTTTGCATGCATTCGCATTTGTGCATGGGTACCTAACATGGCCTTGTAGCCGGGACCCATCTTGCATTGCTTAGTTGCATTGTAGACTTAAGTGCATTTCCCTAAGTTGCACTTAAGGGGGGGTGTTGGTGTAAATAATTATTCATCATGGATATTATTACACTTACTTAAGTTTACTTAGGATAATGCATTTCATAGTAGTTTGGATATGAGACACTTGGGTGTTTGTGCCACATTGGGATAGAGTGTGTAGGAGAAATTCCACCTCTTATGGTGTTGATCTTGTTATTACACTATCATATCCACTTATTGTGGAGTGATAATTCCACCTTCGGTGGGTGATCCACCTCATGTGGAATATTATATTATTTCTCCTACCTACCCACACCTATTTCCTACCTACCCTTGTTTCTTATTGAGCCACATGTCATATTTGTGTGCTCATACATATCCCTAGCCTTGCCTATATAAGCAGGCTCATCTACATTGTATGTAACAATGATAATCCAGTTGATTATTGATCATTTTCTATTGATGAGAATACAGTTTATTCTTATCCCATATTATGTCTCTATCTTGTACATTTCAATGACTTCTTGATCTTGGCAAAATCCAACAATAATTTATATTATATATCTTATTTCTAATAACATTTTACATATAGATTTCTTTAATATAACATGTAATATACAATAGTCAATTGTTATATATATTTATATATATAATATTAAAAAGGTGGTGGGTTTTAAGTCAACGACTATTAGTAAAGTTGTGAAGGGTGGTCGACTTGGCACCACGACTATCGGTAAATGATAGAGGAACTGTAGAAAGTGGTTGACCTGGCACCCCACAACTGCCAGTGAATGGAAGAGAGGTTGATGGATTGAGGGTGGTCGATTGGAAGACTTGGGCTAAAGAGGTCGATACTCATCAACATAATGAAACAACGGAGAGACATGACAACGAAGGAATTGAACCTGCACTTAACACTAAAGTGTTTGAAAGAAAACCAAACTCTTCGTGCTACTGATGGATAAGGAGAGGAGGTCAAAAGACTTCAACTCGTGTCATCTACCAAACAACGGAGACCGCGAGGTAAGTGGATCTGCATTAGATATCTACCACTTGCTATTAAGAAAACCTTAGTTGATTTAGAGAAGATAGGTAGACATGGAGTAGAGGTGAGTAGTTATATTAAATGTTTAAAACAATAGATGCAGAGCCTACTCAACATGTATGCAATTCATAAGAGTTATAAACCATTAGAACTAAAAGAGCTTAAAGACTAACAGTGGTCTCATAGAGATAGCTAAGTAAAAGCCAAAAGATTAGTAGCCAATGTAGGATGAGAATAGGATAAATACTAGAGTAGGCTCAATAGAAGACAAGAACGACAAGAGAAGAAACAATATAGAAGAAATAATAGAGAGAAAAGAATAGAGAATGGAATGTAGAAGAGAATAGGCATTCGATATTTAGGAGAATGACGACCAGACGTAGAGGTTTGGTTATGATCATCTTTGATTTAATGTTGAATTTAAGAGTTAGGCTCTTAAATGAACATTAGTTTATTTTATTATTATTAGAGAATATAAGGGAGAGAAGACGGTATTACGAACAAGAGATAAATTCTCAAAATATAGAAAGGATAAGAACTAAGAATAGAGAATGTTAATATAGAGTGGTAAGTAGAGGAGAGAGAGAGAGAGAGAGAGAGAGAGAGAGAGAGAGAGAGAGAGAGAATAGCGCAGAAGAGAAAAGCATTGGAATCTGGATGTATTGCTGAGAGTTTTAAGTTATCATGGATCACAATAGACTTGGATCATATTCCAGAGGTAAGCTCTATTCTACTTTGTTTTATTGTAGAGATCTAAAAGGTAAAAGAATGTTCTATTTTTAGATTTATACAATATTCTAATGAAGAAATTACTATTATGATATGAACCATTTTTAATTGCTTTAAAATATGTTCATGTAAATATAGATGAAATAGTGAAATATTTTCTTAAATTTTGTTGATAAACTTAGTGAAACTCTCAGAAATTAGATCACCAAACTCTCTAGAAACAGAGTAAGAGGATAGAGAGAGAAAATTTGAATTTCAACCACAAAGAAGATGAAATACTAGGATAACGAATTATTAAATATTGAAGCTTATTTTGAATTCATGAAGAAAAGACTTACACTTCTGAATTCAATCCTTGCATGAAAACTAAAGATGATTATTATGTGTCTCATTTGAAAAACTATATAGATATGCGTTTTATGAATTTTATTCATGTTAGATTGTTATTATGGAAAATTAGTAAAATCAGTCAGTTCAATTCTTAAATCATGAAAGTCACATATTAGTATTAAGCTAAATATGTTATTTGAGAAAAGAGGTAGATGAACCAAAACACATGGAAAGATAGAGAGATTAGATGATATAAACATGAAAATTCTAAACCATAAGAAATGGAATGCAATTTAATTATTACACTATTTAAATATTTTAATAATTGAATAAAAGAATGTCTACTCATTTTTATTCATTTTTTATATAAATATACAAACATGTGTTACACCTTCTTAATATTTAATTCTTGTCTTTAAATTTCTTGAAAGGTAGAAGCGAAATATTGTTTTCTTTCAGATGTATATTTGTTTATCCATGAAAGATTGCTTCCTATCAGATAGGATTGGTTGTAACAAAAGATTGATTATTTCTATTTCTACTATTCAATGAAAGATTGTCTTCTTTATCATTGTATTTTTATCTTGCAAGAAATAGGAAGCTAGAATTGAAAGGCGAAAGACTGTCTTCTGTATATATATTTGTTCTAGATTCATATGAACAAAGCTAAGATAGGATTGTGTTTGTGGAAAGTTACCTTCCAGGACGGGTATCAAATGTGGATTATAGAGACAGAGTTTTCTTTTTACAAACTATATTATTTTCCATGCATGGCATTATACTCGACTGAGTAACTAGTTGAATAACCATTGAAATAGATGGATTCATTTATTTATCCACTCTACCATATCCTTGATTGATCTTGCTTGTTTCTTAATGGAATTAGAAAATTGAAAATGCATGTATCATCTAGGCATGCACCATATTCCATCTTGTCTTTCAAATTCTTTTTCCTAAGCAATTTGTGCAGGGTCGGGTATTCTTGATTGACTAAGAATTATGGAGAAGCGTAAGCTTCAAGTTTGAGCGGAAAAAGTGCCTCAATATTGTTCTCATCTTCATTCAAAAGAATGAAATGAAGCAGCTCGGATTGGAGATCAAAGGACACAACTCTCTTTCTTTTATGTTTGAAATTATACTTAAGGAAATAGAAAGCCTAAGCAGTGTATTGAATGAAGGAATAGGGTTAATTGAAGAGGAAGGATTGCCCCCATGACTGGTGATCATAGGCGGAATGTCTTGTACAGAAGTAGTCATTATGTTTGATGTAAAAGTAGGTATGCTAGCAATAGAAGTTGTTAAAGGAACAAAATGATTGACTTGTGTAGGAGGTTGTGTATAACCCAAATTTTCAGCACAACTCTTCATAGGCATCACATTCGAATCCACAATGTGTGCAATACCACGGAAAATATCAATTCCATTCTTATCACTTTGAAGCATACGTTTTAGACCCTCAATTAAAGGAAGAGCTTGACTATCGAGGTATTCTTGAGACATCCATTGTCGAAAATCGTCAAATTGGTTATCCAATTTTGAAAGTTGTTCTTCAGAAACCTCATGGAGAGCTTCTTCATCATTAGGAGGATTAGAGGAATTACCCGTGTCCTCGTTAAAAAGGCCATTCAAATTAGGTTCCATCTCCTCGGTAATTAAACCGTGGAAAGACTTAATTCTAAGGCTTCGTCTAACGGGAATAGTGTAAGTAGGGCTTATTGTTGTAAAACTCATGCACTAGAGAGGGAGAGAAGATTTTGAATTTTAGAGGTAGAAAATTTCAGTAAAATCAGCCAATCTCCTAGATTTAAGCTGTTAAATGCAATTAGGACAATCTCCCGAAATTTTGGAAAAAATGTCCGGGACCGTGGCGAATGGAGTGCACACGGTCCTCGCAACTTTTTTCGAAATTTGCAGGGATGAAAGTTATGATGATTTTAAAGCTAATCTAAAAAAATTGAGAGATTTTATGATCTGTAGATAGGCCAAATTAAAGTTGCAATCTCAAAATTGAACCCTACCAAGATTGTCGAAAAATGCAAAATTTGAATTTTGAAAAAATAGAGGGAAACTGAAATTTTGAATTTTATGATTTTAGAGGGAATACCAAAAGCAATGCAAGTTTTGAAATTTAAAAGTTGACTCAATTTCATGCAAAATTCAATTTTGAAAGCAGAAATCAAAGTTGTTGTTATTAAGCACTTAATTTCAAAAGTCACAAATTGCAAGAATTTGAATAAAGCACTGAAATTTCGAATGAATGCCAACACATTTTTCAAATTTAGGATAGTAAGAAACACAATTTTAACATGAATTTCAGTTTCGACAATTTTTGAATGTTTAGAAGCCTTAATCCAAGCAACCACAAGACTAATTTTGATTTTAATTTTGAAAGTGTTATAATTGATAAAATCAGCCAAAATTCTGGATTTTAGAAGGAAAATACAGTAAGATCTAGCTCCCGAAATTTCGGGAAAAATGTCGGGGACGATGGCGCTCGGAGTGCACACGGTCCTCACAACTTTTTCCCAAATTTTCAAGGATGAAAGATATTATGATTTTATTGTGGAATCCAAAGTTACAGCTGATTTGGATATGTTTTGATCAGTGAAATTATCAGTCAAAGGTTGAATCAAGAGGGTTTTAAAAATTAGGGTTTTGACACTTAACCACTTAATTTTCAAAATTAAAGCACAGATATGAATTGATAATTTGCAATAGAAGGGTAGATCTGAAACAAGCATTAACATTTAGACATTTCGCAAGTTCAATTATTAAAATGAAAATTTAGGGTTTTCATGCAATCAACCTCTAAAATTTGCAAAAGATCAAACATGGAAATGTAATTAAGGAAGCAAATTTTCAGATCTAACCATGAATAATCAGAAAGGATGTTCACGTCGGGTTCACCAAAATGTAAAGCAAAAAAATCGAACCCTAGTTGCTCTCCCCTCTTCCAACTCCAAGGAGAGAGAAGGGAGGTCACTAGGGTTGACGGTTTTCACTTAGGGGAGACTTTACATTCAAAAGAGGGGTTGAAACCCACAAGATCCAATCCCACACAAGGCAAGATTGGATTCTAGATGAGTTTCAAGGGTTAAGACAGCAAGGCTACCCTCTTTTGTAAAGATTGTGGATAGAAAGATCAAGCTAGGAATGCATAGAAAGCGAGAAAGATTCACTTATAAACTGAGATAGGGATACAGGATGAAGCTGCGGACCTGGAATTAGCAGTAAAATGTCGAGATGGCACTGTCCTGCAAATTTGAGCAAAAGTTGACGGGACGATGGCACCCGGCGTGCACACGGTCCTCCGAAAAATCCGCGAAACGAAGGGGGATCTGTTCGTCTCTGCACAAGGATTCCAGATCTTCAATTTCAGCTGCGTACCTGCAACCTACACACAGAAAAGAGAAGATGATTGGGGAGTTAGGGATTAGGGGTTTGCCCTTAGGTCAAACCCCGGTTTTGGAATTAACCAAGAAATGAGAAATGCTGTAAATGTAATGTAAAACAAGTACTAATACCTTGTTGTAAGGATGTTTGTATCCTTATATGCAAAGGTATAGATTTTGTTGTATGTTGTATGTTGTATGTTGTAGTATGTGATCTCCTCTTCAATGGTTGAATCCTTGTCTTGAATGCAACACTTAGCCTTGAATGGAGACTTAGAATGATCAATTTCTTGAAGGAATGCTTGAATGCTTGAATGCTTGAATATCGTTTCCACCTTTTTTCCATCCATCCAAATGAGAGAGGAAAATGTAGTTTATATACTTGCCAATTAGGGTTGATAGACTGATTTTCCCGACCTTAGGCCGACCAGGAAATGTTATTTTCCAATTTGCAAACAAAAAGACCCGAAGTCCCATAGGAGATCGGGCCCAAAATAGGGCCAGGGACTAGGGCGCTGGGCACCCTGGTCCTGAAGGACCAGGGCACTGGGCACTCTCGTCCCACCTCCCGAGACAGCAGGGTGCAAGGAGGATCAGGCCAGGGTGCTGGAAAAATGCAGTTTTTGATGTCATGGACAAGTTTCGGGGTCTCCATTCAGGTTTAGTGTTGCGTCGCCATCATGAAGACCCAAATGCAGTCAAAATTGCAAGTGTCACAATTTTAGGATGCTACATTTAGCCCCCACTTTAGCGGGAGTATAAGCGTACGCTCATACTTTCGGTAAAGTACAAGGAAACAACATTGAAAAAATTTCACCACGCCAAGGAGGCAAGACACACCAAGCCCCCAGTGGACTAAGGATCTTACGACTTTGATTAACAAAGTAAAAGGGAAGATCACGAGGGAGAACCATGACTGTCAGTAGTAAGGTTCCCTCACTATGAGTCATGCAAGAGAAATACCGAAAATTTTCAAGGTAAAGCTAAGTTCGCCAAGAAATTTTCAAGTATCCTGAAGGGATAGACGAGATGTATGCCCCCTACGTTAAAGCGATCGCACACGCCTCAACGGGGGTGATTGCTTTAATGTAGTGATACATATAAGAAATGAGAAGGAAAGGAGCATGTTATCACAAGGATTTAGCCCCCAAGTGTGAGATAAACCCAAGGATAATAGACACAAAACACAAAGCACAAGGTGACTTCGCTTTCCTCGGGGTCAGTATGCTGTATGATAAGTCATGTATATCATATGTATGTATGCATAATTGTTCTTCATTCCCCAATCAAGGAAGGTCACCTAGAAGAAGGGAACACATGTGTCTTTTGAGTCAACATGAGAGAGACCAAAAGAGATCTCAATGCTTTGCATCGTCCTCAAGTAAACAACACTAAGGACAACAAATAGAAGAATGAGAATAACACATAGAAGAAGTAACAAAAGAGGGGAGGAGAGAGTCTGCTATGCTAATGAAACTAGTCTAGCACGTCATCTACCCCCTGATCTTGCTGATCAATGTTTCGGGAAGGCAGGGAACACGCTAGAGGAGGAACATCCAACACAGCAAATGGAGCTATCACAAGATCCAAACAAGGGCTATGTTCATGTTCCAAGCCACGTTGTTCTTGTCTAGGAGCTAGGATAAGTGCTTTAGAAAATTCGTTAGATAGATGGTTATCAATATCAACAAGTTCATATTCACTATCAGAAGCAAGAGAAGTAACATTTTCATCATGAATAACATTTTCATCTATATCATCATCAAGATTTATAAAAATAGGATCTTTAACTCGCACAGGATCGAGATCATCGTGTATCTTATGTTTAGGAGATTTTGGCTCAATTTTCGGCTGAGGAGAAAATGGAATAATGCTTGTTGAAGGTGTTTTTGGAGATTGCAAAGTTTGAGAAGCAGCTGCCTAAGCTCTAAGACGACGCTTTCGTCGGCGTTCACGTGCAGAATGATTTCGTCTAGTCTTAGTAGGAAGTGGAGAAGATTGAGGAGGAGGAATGTTCTCATCCTTATTACTTGGGTGTTTAGGTTGTGGTCTCTTAGGCTGGATAATAGGAGAAGAAGAAGGTCTCTTCTCTCTATAAAAGGAAGGAGGAGGAACTGTTCCGTATAAAGGAGGAATGTTTGGTTTAGGAAGGAGACCAAGTCCATCATGACGAGGAGGTATAGGTCTACTTTTAGAAAGTTTATCAGACATAGACATAGTCACATCCATAGGGATGGGTTGGGAATCTTCTTGAGGAAAGACATTAGTTTTATCTTTCAAAGGAAGAACTTCCTTCTCAAGAACAATAGGAATATCAAGTTTGGGTGTTCTAGGTTCACTTAGAGATAGGATCATATCTGTTTTCCACTTTTGATAAGATTTGAAAAGATGATCACTTCGCGGAGGAAGAGATTGGAATTGTTTAGGCCAAAAATAATCAATAGGAACGCTAGAAGTTCTTTCAGCTGGTTTAAAGAGACTATGATTGATAGTAACAACTTCACCATTATGGGGAAATTTCAAACATTTATGAATAGGAGAAGCAATAGCTTTCATGGAAGATAGCCAAGGATAGCCAAGCTTCACACGAAATTGTTCGGAAGATGGAATAATAGCAAAGTTCACATCAAGGGATTTGTTATGGACCTCAATAGGTAATGTAATAGAACCAATTGCAGGAGAAGAAAATGCATCAAATAATTTCACAACCACATTTGTTTCATCATAAATCACTTGATTCAATTGCAAAGTAAAAAGAAATTCTTCAGTAATAACATTAACCATGCACAAAGGATCAATAAGCACTCCACGGCAAGGTGTATTCTTGACTTTTGAAACTATGTATAAAGGACCATCAGGTGCCCTGATAGTTTCACTAGAATCAAATGTGATGGAAGGTTCTTTAGGGTTTTCTTGCTGCTCTACAAAGTTAATCACATTCGGAGTCATAGACACAAGACCATTAGAGGACAAAGAGGAATCATTAGTCTCAATCACATTAGAGGTATGAGAAGGTAATGGATCAGTAAAAATATGAAGATTTTGGTTAGGAAGAGCTACAGATGTGTTGCCTTTATCATTCACTCCAGAAACAGAGATAGTATTATTATCAATCAAATCTTGAATTTTACCCTTTAAAGAAAAACATTTTTCACTATCATGCCCAGGTTGACGATGAAATTGACAAAAAGATTTGTTATCAAAATAAGGTGAAGTAATCTTTGCAGGATCAATTTGCCTTATAGGAGGAAGAGTAAGAACATTTTGTTCCAATAACTTATTCATAATACTATGCAATGATTCATTCAAAGCAGTATACTTTCTTTCTTTCTTGAAAAACTTAGAAATAGGAGGCACACCTGATGCTGCATTCACATTGTTATTGATGATGTTCTCATTGAATTTGATGGACTCTCTGTTCGGTTTAAACTTCCCAAATGGTTGTTGACTGCTATCACCCTTATCACTCGGAGCCATAGGATGTGATTGTTCCATTTGACTCACAGTCAGTTGATAATTGTGAAGAGTTGCACACAACTGTTGGAAAGAAGTAAACTCAGAAAACAAAAGTTTATCTCGAATATCCTTTTGTAAATTAGAAATAAAGATTCTTTGAATGTCATTGTCAAGCACTGGAAAAGAAATTTGAGCATACAAATGCTTATATCTACCAATGAAATCAGTCACTTTTTCTTTAACACCTTGTTTACAATGCATTAAATCAATCAAAGTAACTTTAGGACTTATATTGTTTTGAAATTGTTGAATGAAAGCATTTGCAAGTTGTTCAAAAGAAGTAATAGAATAGGAAGGCAACGAGCAATACCATTGTAGGGCTTTGTCTCTTAATGTTCTAGTAAACAGTTTTGCAAGCAACCTTTGGTCATAAGCAAAATCAGTACATATTGTTTGAAAAGTCTTAACATGTGTTAGAGGATCTCCTTTACCATTATAAAGCTCCAAATGCGGGATTTTGACATGTTTAGGAGGGATAGCTCAAACAATGTCAAGAGAAAGTGGGCTCGCAACATCAAATGTGGGCACACTAAACTTAGATTGATTCATAGAGTCAATTTGTTGTTGTAAAGAAGAGACAGTTTGTGCAAGATTGTTAATGGTCGCTTCAGTCGAAGAATTCATATTAGATGTGTTAGATTGAGATGGAGGTGTTATGTTATTGAAAGAAGGTAAAGAGTAAGGTGGCGAGACACTATGATAATTAGTCATAGGAGAGGATTGGAAAAGAGGAACACTACAAGGAGGAATGGAATGGTTGAATGAATTGCCCCCTTGCGCCATGTTCATTTGTGGAGATATAATAGGGACACATTGAAGGAGTGAATGAAGAAGTCGGATTGAATGAAGGAATAGGGTTAATTGAAGAGGAAGGATTGCCCCCATGACTAGTGATCATAGGCGGAATGTCTTGTATAGAAGTAGTCATTATGTTTGATGTAAAAGTAGGTATGCTAGCAATAGAAGTTGTTAAAGGAACAAAATGATTGACTTGTGTAGGAGGTTGTGTATAACCCAAATTTTCAGCACAACTCTTCATAGGCATCACATTCGAATCCACAATGTGTGCAATACCACGTAAAATATCAATTCCATTCTTATCACTTTGAAGCATATGTTTTAGACCCTCAATTAAAGGAAGAGCTTGACTATCGGGGTATTCTTGAGACATCCATTGTCGAAAATCGTCAAATTGGTTATCCAATTTTGAAAGTTGTTCTTCAGAAACCTCATGGAGAGCTTCTTCATCATTAGGAGGATTAGAGGAATTACCCGTGTCCTCGTTAAAAAGGCTATTCAAATTAGGTTCCATCTCCTCGGTAATTAAACCGTGGAAAGACTTAATTCTAAGGCTTCGTCTAACGGGAATAGTGTAAGTAGGGCTTATTGTTGTAAAACTCATGCACTAGAGAGGGAGAGAAGATTTTGAATTTTAGAGGTAGAAAATTTCAATAAAATCAGCCAATCTCCTAGATTTAAGCTGTTAAATGCAATCAAGACAATCTCCCGAAATTTTGGAAAAAATGTCCGAGACCGTGGCGAATGGAGTGCACACGGTCCTCGCAACTTTTTTTGAAATTTGCAGGGATGAAAGTTATGATGATTTTAAAGCTAATCTAAAAAAATTGAGAGATTTTATGATCTGTAGATAGGCCAAATTAAAGTTGCAATCTCAAAATTGAACCCTACCAAGATTGTCGAAAAATACAAAATTTGAATTTTGAAAAAATAGAGGGAAACTGAAATTTTGAATTTTATGATTTTAGAGGGAATACCAAAACCAATGCAAGTTTTGAAATTTAAAAGTTGACTCAATTTCATGCAAAATTCAATTTTGAAAGCGGAAATCAAAGTTGTTGTACTTAAGCACTTAATTTCAAACGTCACAAATTGCAAGAATTTGAATAAAGCACTGAAATTTTGAATGAATGCCAACACATTTTTCAGATTTAGGATAGTAAGAAACACAATTTTAACATGAATTTCAGTTTCGACAATTTTTGAATGTTTAGAAGCCTTAATCCAAGCAACCACAAGACTAATTTTGATTTTAATTTTGAAAGTGTTATAATTGATAAAATCAGCCAAAATTCTGGATTTTAGCAGGAAAATACAGTAAG
The DNA here is from genome assembly GCF_030272615.1 of Cryptomeria japonica. NCBI lineage: Eukaryota > Viridiplantae > Streptophyta > Pinopsida > Cupressales > Cupressaceae > Cryptomeria > Cryptomeria japonica. The sequence continues at coordinate 226,431,423 of NC_081406.1, forward strand.
ATCTAGCTCCCGAAATTTCGGAAAAAATGTCGGGGACGATGGCGCTCGGAGTGCACACGGTCCTCGCAACTTTTTTCCAAATTTTCAAGGATGAAAGATATTATGATTTTATTGCGGAATCCAAAGTTACAGCTGATTTGGATATGTTTTGATCAGTGAAATTATCAGTCAAAGGTTGAATCAAGAGGGTTTTGACACTTAACCACTTAATTTTCAAAATTAAAGCACAGATATGAATTGATAATTTGCAATAGAAGGGTAGATCTGAAACAAGCATTAACATTTAGACATTTTGCAAGTTCAATTATTAAAAAGAAAATTTAGGGTTTTCATGCAATCAACCTCTAAAATTTGCAAAAGATCAAACATGGAAATGTAATTAAGGAAGCAAATTTTCAGATCTAACCATGAATAATCAGAAAGGATGTTCACGTTGGGTTCACCAAAATGTAAAGCGGAAAAATCGAACCCTAGTTGCTCTCCCCTCTTCCAACTCCAAGGAGAGAGAAGGGAGGTCACTAGGGTTGACGGTTTTCACTTAGGGGAGACTTTACATTCAAAAGAGGGGTTGAAACCCACAAGATCCAATCCCACACAAGGCAAGATTGGATTCTATATGAGTTTCAAGGGTTAAGACAGCAAGGCTACCCTCTTTTGTAAAGATTGTGGATAGAAAGATCAAGCTAGGAATGCATAGAAAGTGAGAAAGATTCACTTATAAACTGAGATAGGGATATAGGATGAAGCTGCAAACCTGGAATTAGTAGTAAAATGTTGAGACGGCACTGTCCTGCAAATTTGAGCAAAAGTTGACGAGACAATGGCGCCCGGCGTGCACACGGTCCTCCGAAAAATCCGCGAAACGAAGGGGGATATGTTCGTCTCTGCACAAGGATTCCAGATCTTCAATTTCAGCCGCGTACCTGCAACCTACACACAAAAAAGCGAAGATGATTGGGGAGTTAGGGATTAGGGGTTTGCCCTTAGGTCAAACCCCGGTTGTGGAATTAACCAAGAAATGAGAAATGCTGTAAATGTAATGTAAAACAAGTACTAATACCTTGTTGTAAGGATGTTTGTATCCTTATATGCGAAGGTATAGATGTTGTTGTATGTTGTATGTTGTATGTTGTATGTTGTATGTTGTATGTTGTATGTTGTAGTATGTGATCTCCTCTTCAATGGTTGAATCCTTGTCTTGAATGCAACACTTAGCCTTGAATGGAGACTTAGAATGATCAATTGCTTGAAGGAATGCTTGAATGCTTGAATGCTTGAATGCTTGAATGCTTGAATGCTTGAATATCGTTTCCACCTTTTTTCCATCCATCCAAATGAGAGAGGAAAATGTAGTTTATATACTTGCCAATTAGGGTTGATAGACTGATTTTCCCGACCTTAGGCCGACCAGGAAATGTTATTTTCCAATTTGCAAACAAAAAGACCCGAAGTCCCATAGGAGACTGGGCCCAAAATAGGGCCAGGGGCGCCCTGGTCCTGAAGGACCAGGGCGCTGGGCGCTCTGGTCCCACCTCCCGAGACAACAGGGTGCAAGGAGGATCAGGCCAGGGTGCTGGAAAAATGCAGTTTTTGATGTCATGGACAAGTTTCGAGGTCTCCATTCAGGTTTAGTGTTGCGTCGCCATTGTGAAGACCCAAATGCAGTCGAAATTGCAAGTGTCACAATTTTAGGACCCTACAGTTTCATTATGCACATTTTATAATTTACTGTTGAAATTGAACACTTGTTCTCTTAACCTTTATGGTGGCTGATCTAATGTTTAAAATTTTCATTATCTTTCGATTACATATTGCATTCCTTCCTTATCATGTTCATAGTGAACCCTTGATAGTATGTCCAAGAGAGTAAAAGTGAAGAGTGTACCAAACATAGGTGTTGTTTCAGTTAGGGCAATAATACTATGTATATGTGTAATTTTTAGTTTGAGTAAATTAAATGTGGGGAATAACTAGAGGATAGGCCTCGCAAAGGTAAATATATGTATATATACATATTTAGTAGATAGACAAATTCAAATTAGTTCATCAATTATATAAGATCTTACTACCTTGGTTTTACCTTCAAGATCATATGACCATGTGAAGTGTCTTTTGTTAAAGTGGGTTTTGGAGTCTTGAACATCCAAGAATATATGGTCTGCATAAAGACACATTTGAGATAATTAAGTATAAGTTTGTGCTGGTAGTTGTATAACATATGTTATGATGTTAAGAATTTTTTGTCATCATGGTTGTCTTGTTATATGTTGATTAAAAGTATACCTAGTAATTTGGAAATCTTATGGATTGATGTAAGTTGGAGGTATGAAGTAGATTGAGTTGGTTGGAATAGTTCAAATAAAAAGGAAGTCAAATGATGGGTTCTCATAGATCAAGGAAATTTTCTTCACCATGGTTACTATAAGGTCAAACCCGAGATAATAATAGTTGCAGAATCACTTGGAAGTGAAACATTGTCTAAGGGTTAAGCAAGTTTTGAAAGTAGATATTTTGGATCATAGATTTGATAGATTTGAAATAATAAATTGAGCACAATTAAGAACATCAATGAAGGATGTACTCACTTAGACGTGGAAACTTGAGGAAGTTAATATTGCACTTTATTTAGAACATTTGGAAATATCTAGCTAATCTATAGATTGTTGATAAAGATGTGACGAAACCAAGAACTTTGGAAAAGGTAGTTGAGTATGTGGCACAATGTTTAGTGAGTGAAAGTTAAAGCATGATCGTATAATAGGAATTTTGTATCAAACCTAAGTATAGGTGGTTGGAAATCAATATGAAATTTATTCAAGAATTGCTTTTGAGTAAGAACAAGCATGATATCATAGTTGATTATTGTCAACAGATTGACAGAGATTGCATATTTCATAGTTGTATATATTCAAAGATGAATCGTTGAATCTTGTGAAGGAATTTATTCATTCAACTCATCAATTGCATAGAGTTTCAAAAACAGAAATATCAAATAGGAATGTTTGGATGACATTTTGGATTTGGACAATATTGAATACATCTTTGGGAACTAGATTAAATTTTAGTCGGCAAGACATCTTTACATAGATGATTGTGTTAGTATTTACTAAAGTTGCCATTAGTTTTAGGTTCAAAATCATTTTATATAGTCTAGTCAGTTATTACTACCAAATCATGCAGTCGGTAAGCACAAAGCAATTGGTTATAGAAGAAAGTAGTCACAGAGCTTAGTATACACCGAGTTGTCTACCGAGTAACACTCTATGTCTACAGAGCAGCAAAAATGATATACCGAGTGAACACACACCAAGTGAAACATGTTACCAAATTCATTGAACCTAGACACATATGGGAAACGTGTTACAAGATCGAGGAACAGGGAATCATTATCACTTAGGAAATTGCACCTTAAAGATTTTGTATGATCTTGAGGTCATCTATCCAATGAAATATTTTGTATAGTTATTCATTTGATGAATCATGTTTGTAAGATCAAAGCATGAATAGATCACTGACATAAGAGATCTATTTATACAGCATGAATTGAGGATTAGATATAGAGGTGTATGAAGCAAGACATGTGTAATTGATAAGGAAGCACTGATTATTGTGATTTTTAGAGACATAAAGGTCACCGAGAAGGATTTCAGAGAATAGTCAAGGAACAAAGTAAATAGAAGGGTTTACCGAGTTAATCTATGGATTACCGAGGTATGTTATAAGCAAGGTAATCTCATTTTGAGCACATAGAATTTGCTATAACATTTCAGATGTGAAGTTGCAGATATTTTTTAATATTGTGTTGTAATATTTTGAGTTGTAAGAGAAACCTTTAACAGGGTAAAAGACTCTAACAAAGTCTATAAATTGTAAAGCCTTTAACCAGGTGCAACATTTAGAATAAGTGTTGTAAAATCCTTTAGCAAGGTAGATCTAATGAACTTGATACTCCTAATAGGGTAAGCTATCAGAAATAGCTAAACATGTAGCTCTAACTGAGCAACCTTTATTATTGTAGTAGTGAAGTTGTGGATGCCATCCCCACTACAGTTTTTCTCTCTAACCAAGAGTTTCTGCGTAACCAAAATATTTGTGTTATGGAGTGAATCATGTATGATTGTTATTTGTTTGTTTTTAGCATTATATTATGTTACAATAGTTTTTTGGTTTATGCTTAATAGTAAAGTTATTGTTGAAAAAAAGATTTGAAGTACTGATTCACCCCTCCCCTCTTAGTACATTAGCTTTCCATATTGGGCCTAACAATTGGTATCGGAGCTTGAATCTTGGAAAAGGGTTTAATTGCCTAAAGAGAAAGATCTTATCAATGGAAGGCTATAGACAATCTCGGAGAATTGTGAATCTTCAAAATGAATTGGATCATGCTAATCAAGTGATTTCTAACATGCAGAAACAAACGCAAAAATCTTGGAAAGTTAGAAAAAGATTGTCTGATGATTTGTAGTACTCTCAAGAGTTAGTGGAAAAAATTGAGACATCATCTGAGAATAGTATAGCTGAAGAGACTAAAGAAATGATTGGAGAACTGAAAGAAAAGGTCAAAGCACTGACTGATTACCTAAAAGCAATGAAGAGAGATCATGAACATTTCAGTACATAGATGACTGAAAATCTTGGTGCATTAAGGACAGCCGAGGATAAATTAAGAGATCTAGAAAGAGAAAAACAACAGCTTGAAGCATTAGTATCTGAAAAGAATGATGAAATCACAAGGATGACTGGAATTCAACAAAATCTATCAGATCAATTGGGTTATGCACATCATGAAGCAAATCTGAAAGATGGTAAGAATCAAGCATTGAAACTTGAAGTATCAAGGTTGACTGATGAACTTGAAATAGAGAAGAAATCCAAAGAAACATTGAAGAAGAGTTATGAAGCATCAAAGATGTTGGTTGAGCAACTTAATACAGAAAGACCCAACAAAGTTGCAAGACCCGGTTACAAAGGAAAAGACTCTACCAAGAAGGGAATCCACACTACCGAGAGAGGAGAATCATCAAAGCAAGCTATAAACAAGAAGAACATCAAAGGAAGGAAGCTTATTTGCAATTACTGTGGAAAACAAGGACATACTGCCAACATGTGCCAAATCAGAAAAGGTAAGCAACCGAATGTCACAAGGTCTAATGGTTATTATTACAATTGCAATAAATATGGTCACACATCTAACCAATATAGGATAAAGTTTGCTAGCAATTATCAGAAGGCAAAATTCAAAGGGTTTTGTAAAAACTGCAATAGATATGGACATAGTACCGAGAAGTGTTGGTTTAAGAAGAAGAACTATATGTGGTCTGCACACTGAGCAAATACTAGAAGCTACCGAACTCACACAGATCTTAACTGACAATATACTGTAGTACCATGGGATTACAATACAAGGATATGGTGTGAATGTTGTGGAAGATATGGACATATAAGTGCCAACTACTTTATAAGGTTTGGAATGAACAACCGAAGATCATGGAGAAATCCTGGTATGGCATGTTTTCATTATCACAAAGTTGGACACTTGGCTAGAGATTGCAGAAATCAACCTAGAGGAGACACTGAGGAAATAAGAAGAAAATTATAGATGATTTGGAAAAAGAAGGAAATAGTGTCAAATGAAGAAAGCACCTTACCTACCGAGTTAGGTGCACCTATTCCAAATTAATCGGTGAAGGTATGAAGGGACTGCATTCTCTCAAGGTTAACTCTTAACAGTTCCTATTTTAACATGTACTTAATTAAAAATCTGCATAGCTAAAGATGCATTCAAAAATTTGAAATTTTATCAAGTCCTTTGGAAGCCTGCTTAGTCGGTAAATACAAAAAGTCTGGCTACTCAGTAAAAGCATAAAATGTAAGTGGAACCGAGTGCATTTAATATTTTCTTACCTAATGGCATAGAGCCTGATAAGGTAAACTTGTGTACTTAAAGCTTTTACACGGTAATTTTACACTCACCAAGTTTTCAAGAAAGCAGAGCGAAGAAATTCAAGGCGATCAAACCTCTTCCAAAGCGAAATTCAAGGTATTTACATCTATCACAACACATTGTCAAGCTAGTTTACCGATCATATCAGTTGTGAATATATGTTTACTAAGTGGAAAGCATCTATTGTTTAAAAGTTTTCAAACCCTAAGGATCTTTTGTTAAGTGATTATCCAAAATTTGAAATGGCACCTAAGATCTAGAAGCCCGTTGTTGTTGAGAACATTGAGAAGCCCTCACTGAAATACTCTCTAACTCCCAAAGTAGCATCTGAACCGGATGATAAATTTGCATTTTCACTCATTTCGGATAGGGTTTTACTAGTTGAGGATGTCAGATTCTTCACCAAGTGTCATGTTGAGGAACTAGGTCACATTGAGATCAAGGACAATATGATGAATTGTGTAACGATAGAAAACTAGATAACAAGTTTGAAAACATTAAAGTCAAGGGATTGACCGAAGCTCTAACCTACTCACGAGTCTTCAAACCCCAGTGGGTTAAATTTGTTTTGAGCAAAGTTCATGATGACTTCATGTGGTTAGAGGAGAAACCATTCAAGATAACCAAGGAAATCATCTACTTGATCACCGGTTACCCTATTTATGATCATGCCTGAGCTCAGAAAATGATTTCATAGAAGGAATTGATCACTTTAATCAGAGTTGAATCTGATTGCAGAGGTCTAAAACTGAATAATGTCACAGATGCAGAGCTGAAGTTTGCCATTAGAGTCATAGGCTATTGTTTCTTTCAATCGGCAAGGGAAAACAGTGTGCCATGTGCAGCAATCGATTTAGCCTATAAAATTGTGAAGAAAGGTATGAAGATTGATCTATGCGAAGTGTTGTTTAAAAATCTGTTTGAAAATCTCAACACCATAAGGAAGCCAAAGAAGAACAACTTGGCAAACACTGAAGTTTGGATCACTTTTGGTATGCATTTTTTTCTATTTTGAGAAATTCTTTCCATTAGTCGATAATGTAGTTGGGAGCTACACCGACAAATCACCCATCAAATCAATGCTTCATCAAACAGCTAGGTGATAACTTCAATGAAATTATGGATGATTATTTTAGCAAGTTTCAAGAAAAGATGCATAACAGGTATAGGATTCCACCCAAGTTAGTGGAGAAATACAAGGATGATATATGCTTTGAAGTAGACACCGACTACTGCTATGTTAATGCGGTGGAACCAAGAACTCAATCTTTACCACGTATGGGTTATGAGATTGATTTTGACGTTACACAATAGCAGATAGATGCTTTTCTTGCACTACCAAGGCATGCTACTGAGATGAGATATAGTACATATGAAGAAGTTAAAGAGAAAGTTAAAATGAGCATTGTAGTACCAAAGGCTACAAGAAAAGAAACAAAAATGATTAAGGCATTAACAGAGAAATTTGGAGAAGGTTCTTCCTCCACACCTGTCAAGAGCGTTCAAGTTATCACCAAGGAAGAATCTGAAGCCCAAGAGGCAGCTATTACATTGAGCACCAAGTTGCCTAAAGGGAAAATTTTGAAAAGGAAGAAACAAGATACATCAAAGGTATCACCGACTCCTTTGGTAAAGCGCCCAAACACAAGATCATCTGCAGTGCCACCTAGTAAGAAACCAAAGAATGTTGCCACACCAAAGGTAACAAAAACTTATAAGAAATCCACTCGGAGACTCATTTTCACTAAAGAGTCTAGTGACACTGAATCTGAAGACGTAAGAAAATTTCAGATTGTTAAGAGTCAAAAGAAAGATGTATATAGCATTGATAATTTTTGTACTAATCTAAAACAATATGGTGGATTTGGAGCATTTAGATATGTTAAGTATGAATCCAGAAATGATGAAGAAAAGAGACAAATAGAAGAAGCTGTAATCTGCACACTTCTGAAATTATGATTGGTCCCATTGGAAGTAACTAATTCTCTTCCAAAAGAATTGTATCTACATATTGATAATAGGTGGAAATATGTTAAGGACTTGGAAAAATAGATGAGAGAAAGAAGTCTGGTACATCTCTTCTCAGACATGTCGGTAGATGAGATCAATGAACATCTAAAAAACTACTAGACAAACTTCCTAGTCAAGCAAAGAGCCTTGAAATTGATGAATGGCCTTTATCTTGAAGTAGAGAACGAGACCAAGGAAAAGTGGTAGGAAATATTTCAAATCAAGAATGCTGGTGAGCAAGTTGAAGTTGAAATAGTTGATGTCACCAAGCAAGATCCTGATATCATCAAGCAAAACCCCGCTGATACTATACAAATTGATGAGGATATCATGGATACCGAGGTACTAGAACAGGAAATGATTGAAGGGAATGCCTATGCCAAACTGGTATCCAGTGAGTTAGTTTTTGAACAAGGTCAGCCCTATCCTCCGGTCACTCAGTATGTTTCAACCAAGACACCTCAAGATACTGAACAAGGAAAAGAGGGTCACAAGTCTACAGAAGGAGAAGCTACTTCTCAGGCCACTGGGGAACAGACTTCTCAAGCCCCATCTAGCACTGAAAATGTTACAACTGAGACCCAGAGCAAGGATTCACCAAAGGCTACATCTGAGGTTAAATAAATTGACAAAAGTGTTGTCACTACCGAGCAACCTACCGAGGGTCAACAAGCCTCCCAAGCCATTGTATTAGTTCAACCGGTGAAAACCTCCTCATCTAAAGAAAATAAAATGAAAAAGCATAGTTTCAAGTTAGATTTGTCAAAACCAAAAGTGTTGCCAAATGTCGACTTATCCAAATTAAAAGGACAAGCACTTATTGAATTCGGTGAACTATGCAAATCCAAAGCAGAACAAGAGAAGCAAGTGGCTATACAAAAGAAAAATAGAGTACTTCAGAAGCTGAAAGCGCTATTAATAGATATGCTACCTGAAGCTACAGTGACAAAAGATGCAACCATACATGTTCAACTGGATAAAATACTAACAAAAATAGAGACATCTGGAGTAGACACATCTGAATACTTGAGCAAATTGAAGGACAAAGAGCTCATTGCAAAAATCATTGAAGAAGTATAGAAAGCCATTGCTATTGGCAAAGTAAAACTTGTCAAATTTACTGCTGAGTTGTCCCCTCAACTCAAGCAAATTCTTTCTTTATTTTAGAAACTCTGTACATTTTCTTTATTCATTAAAGACATCAAGAAAAAAATAGATGTGATTGAGAAAGAGATCATTGATCTCTCCCATACATTGACCACTGAGCCAAATTCTATTCAGAATTTCTATACCAAGTTACAAAAGCTCATGGCTCAACAATTGGAACTTAGGAATGAAGAGCACAAAATAAGGGTGGACATTATGACACTTCAAACCTTATTCATTCCACACTTGTCCTCCGTCGAAGAATATCTCAACAAGGCTACCTCTTTATCCACTCAGCCATAGGGAAGCACTTTAGATGGATTGATTTCACTGTTAGCTGACATTACAGCTCAGAATTCACTCATGGATAGTGTCAAGGATGCCCTCTCTACCGCTCTCACCGATGCAAGGACAAAGTATAAATCCATTTTTGACCAGTTGCCTCCACCGAATGGTAACTAAGTTTTGATGTTTGTCAAAAAGGGGGAGTATAGTATATAGTGTATATAAGATAATTTTGATAGGGGGAGCAGTGACAACCAAGCAATGAACCAAGCAGTTAATACAGAATATTGATCACAAAGCATGCACAATTAGAATTATGAATAGCATACTGATAAGGGGAGTATACCTAAGTATACTATTTATTGACAAATGTATATACTATCAGTTTAGTCAAAATTTTGTAAGTATATATCTTTGAGTTATGACTTTGAAAGAAGTTTTGTCAAACATCCCAACTAATGTCAAAAGGGGAGATTGTTACTATTTACTAAAGTTGCCATTAGTTTTAGGTTCAAATTCATTTTATATACTCTAGTTGGTTATTACTACCAAATCATGCAGTCGGTAAGCACAGAGCAGTCGGTTATAGAAGAAAGTAGTCAAAGAGCTGTCTACCGAGTAACACTCTATGTCTACCGAGCAGCAAAAATGATATACCGAGTGAATACACACCGAGTGAAATGTGTTACCAGATTCATTGAACCTAGAAACATATGGAAACATGTTACAAGATCGAGGAACAGGAAATCATTATCACTTAGGAAATTGCACCTTAAAGATTTTGTATGATCTTGAGGTCATCTATCCAATGAAATATTTTGTATAGTTATTCATTCGATGAATCATGTTTGTAAGATCGAAGCATGAATAGATCACCGACGTAAGAGATCTATTTATACAACATGAATTGAGGATCAAATATAGAGGTGTATGAAGCAAGACATGTGTAATTAATAAGGAAGCATTGAGTATTGTGACTGTTAGAGACATAAAGGTCACCGAGAAGGATTTCAGAGAATAGTCAAGGAACAGAGTAAACAGAAGGGTTTATTGAGTTAATCTATGGATTACTGAAGTATGCTATAAGCAAGGTAATCTCATTTTGAGCACATAGAATCTGCTATAACATTTTAGATGTGAAGCTGCAAATACTTTGTAATATTGTGTTGTAATATTTTGAGTTGTAAGAGAAACCTTTAACAGGGTAAAAGACTCTAACAAAGTCTATAAATTGTAAAGCCTTTAACCAGGTGCAACATTTAGAATAAGTGTTGTAAAATCCTTTAGCAAGGTAGATCTAATGATCTTGATACTCCTAATAGGGTAAGCTATTAGAAATAGCTAAACATGTAGCTCTAACCAAGCAACCTTTATTATTGTAGTAATGAAGTTGTGGGTGCCATCCCCACCACAATTTTTCTCTCTAACCAAGAGTTTCTGCGTAACCAAAATATATGTGTTATGGAGTGAATCATGTATGATTGTTATTTATTTGTTTTTAGCATTATATTATGTTGCAACAGTTTTTTGGTTTATGCTTAATAGTAAAGTTATTGTTGAAGAAAAGATTTGAAGTACTGATTCACCCCTCCCCTCTCAGTACATTAGCTTTCCATATTGGACCTAACAGACCAACAAAAAAGAGTTAATCAGGTAGTGGAGAATTATTTTTGATTTATTGCATGGATTAGAAATACAAGTGCAAGAATTTTTTTTGATGCATTGCATGGATTAGAAATATAACTGGGAGAAGTATTTGCCTTTGGATTGAGTTGGCATACAATAAAATCTTTTCATGCATTTTTAAGGAATGATACCCATTATGATGATTTATGACATGAATGACAAACATTTGTCAGTTGGGATAGAATAAAGATAGCATCATCATTCGTTCTAATATGCTTAAAGAAATGGATGAGCAGATGAAATTGATCAAGAATATATTGAAAGATACAGTCGACAGACAAGCTATGATAATCGAAACAATACTTTCTGATATTTGTTATTCAAGAAGAAATTATTTTGAGGGAGAAGACTCATAAGAGCTTTATTTTATCGAGGAAATCATCAATGTTGGTACCAAGATATGTGGGACCCTTTGATGTGCTAAAAGTTATGAACCCAGTTGCTTATGGGTACAGGATCCGGGAATGGTGCTAGTGGAGCACATCCAAATTCTTGATTAGTGTACCGTTAAGCTACATAGCAAAGATTTCACTCAGTATTGGATCCAGTGGGACCGCTATTCTCATGATAGTGCTACTTGGGAGGATACAGAGACGACTGAATGTCATATTCCTCTTTTGTTTTCTTAGAGTAGTATTTGCTTAATGCATGAAATACTTTAATACTCTAATTTTGATTTACATATTGTAAGTTTGGATTGCATGAAATACTTTAATACTTTGATTTTGATTTACATATTGTAAATTTGGATAGTATAGATGGTACTATCTTTGCTATATTTGATTTGAGACCACAATGTAAGGTTAATGTTTATGATGTTGATAAAGTGTGTGCTTATTGATGGAATAATAAGTCATCGAGACGATGTCTCTTTTAAGAAGGGAAGGATGTCATGAACCCTATTTTTCCAAAACAATTTAATTAGAAAGATAATGTTTATTTTTTTGCAAATGAAATTGAAATGAAATGAAAATGGAATTGTTAATGAAATAAGATAGGAGATTGAATGTAATGAAAGGATTTATATACAATTGAATGATCCGTAATAATTTTTATTGTAAAATTGTGATCGTCATTGCTAATGAGCAATTGAGTGCAAGTGAATGCAGGAATAGGTGAACGTAGATGAAGGTGAGAACATGGTTCAGGTAGAGTTGTCTTAGCTCCTAGATTTCGTTAGAATAGATGGAATATCTCAAACACCACATTAGGATTTATAATTTGCATCTTGTAATGATGGATGATTTAAATGACCTTATTTGAGTGTTTGTTTAAATTGGAATGATTAGTAGATTGATTTAAATGTTTATACATGTGCATTTGTTGCATGATTTGAGTGGTGATTTAATTAAATCCAAGTTGCATGATTGAATGTGAAATATTATGTCTTATTTTAAAGTAAGATTGTTTTGTTAATGGGTTAGATATGAATATTGATCATAGGTTTATATTTTCTTTATGTGCAGATATGTATAAATGTATGAAATATCGTACTTATGAGTTTACTTTTGTAATTTGATAATAGTATAACATATATATGTATATTAGTTATTGATTCAATCATATACATATATATCTACATAGTTATTATATATATCCAATTATCGTGAAATTTAATTACTTCATGAATTTTGTTTATACCTATACATAATCATTTGAGATTATATATATATATACACACACATTATATAAAATGAAAGTGATTATGTATTATGTGAATTAATTTTAAATTATGCTTAAATAAATATTTTCTTATTATATAAACATGACAATTCGAAATAATGTATTTATGATTATACATATATATAATTTAGATTATATATCTTATTTCTAAAACCTTTTTATGGATAGATTTATTTAATATAACATGTAATATACAATAGTCAATTATTATATATATTTATATATATAATATTAAAAAGGTGGCGGGTTTTAAGTCAATGACTGTTAGTAAAGTCATGGAGGGTGGTCGACTTGGCACCATGACTGTCGATAAATGGCAGAGGAACCATAGAAAGTGGTTGACTTAGCACCCCACGACTGCCAGTGAACAATAGAGAGGTTGATGGACTAAGGGTGATCGATCGACAGACTTGGGTTAAGCAAGTCGATACTCATTGAAATAGTCAAACAAGGGAGAGATAAGACAATTATGGCAATGAACGTGCACTTAAAACTAAAGCATTTGAAAGAAAACCAAACTATGTGTGCTACCAATGGATAAGGAGAGGAGGTTGAAAGACTTCAAACCGTGTCATCTACCAAATAAAAGAGACCGTGAGGTAAATGGATCTGCATTAGATATCTAGCACTTTCTATTAAGCCAACCTTGGTTGAGTTAGAGAAGATAGGTAGTTGTGGAGTAGAAGTGAGCAGTTATGTTAAATGTTTAAAATAATAGATGCAAAGCCTATTCGACTTGTATGAAATTCATAAGACTTATATACCATTTATAACTAAAAGAGCTTAAAGACTAGTAGTGGTGTCATAGAGATGGCTAAGTAAAAGCCAAAAGATTAGCATCCAACGTAGGATGAGAATGGAATAAATAGTAGAGAAAGTTCAATAGAAGACAAGAACGACACGAGAAGAAAGAATAGAGAGAAAATAATAGACAATGTAATGTAGAAGAGAATAGGCATTCGATATTTAGGTGAATGACGACCAGACCTAGAGGTTTGGTTATGATCATGTTTGATTTAGCATCAAATTTAAGAGTTAGGCTCTTAAATGACCATTATTTTGTTTTATTATTATTAGATAATAGAAGGGAGAGAAGATGGTATTGCGAGCAAGAGAGAAATTCTCTGAATATAGAAAGGATAAGAACTAATAATAGAGAATGTTAATACAAAGTGGTAAGTAGAGGAGAGAGAGAAAGCTCGTGAGATAGAATAGCGTAAAAGAGAAAAAAAAATTGGAATCTAGACATATTGCAGACAATTTTAAGTTATCATGGATCACAATAGACCTAGATTGTATTCCAGAGGTAATCTCTATTCTAGTTTGTTTTATTGTAGAGATCTAAAAGAAAAAAGAATGTTCTATTTTTAGATTTATACAATATGCTAATGAAGGAATTAGAATCATGATATGAAATATTTTTAATTGCTTTAAAATACTTTCATGTAAATATAGATGCAATAATGAAATATTTTCTCAAAGTTTGTTAATAAAGTGAAACTCACAGAAATTAGATCACGAAACTCTCAAGAAATAGAGTAAGAGGATAGAGACAGAAACTTTGAATTTGAACCACAAAGAAGATGAAATACTAGGATAACGAACTATTAAATTTGAAGATTATTTTTAATTCGTGAAGAAAATACTTGCACTTCTGAATTTGATCCTTGCACGAAAAGTAAAGATGATTATTAGGTGTCTCATTTGAAAAGTCATATAGATATGCCCTTTATGAATTTTCATCATGTTGGAAAATCAGTTAGTTGAGTTCTTAAATCAGGAAATTTGCATATTAGTATTAAGCTAAATATGTTATTCGAGAAAAGAGGTAGATGAACCAAAACACATGGAAATTCTAAACCATAAGAAATGGAATGCAAGGTAATGATTACATTATTTAAATATTTTAATAATTGAATAAAGGAATGTGTGCTCATTTTTATTCAATTTTTATGTAAAGATACATACATGTGTTACACCACCTTGATATTTAATTCTTGTCTTTAAATTGTTAGAAAGATAGAAGAGGAAGATTGTTTTCTTTCAGGTCTATATCTGTTTATCCATGAAAGATTGATTCTTTCTATTTCTATTTAACAAAAGATTGTCTTCTTTATCATTGTATTTTTATCTTGCAAGAAATAGGAAGCAAGAATTGAAAGGCGAAAGACTATCTTTTGTATATATTTATTCTAGATTTATATGAACAAAGCTAGATAGGCTTGTGTTTGTGGAAAGTTATCTTCAAGGACAGGTGATGAATGTGGATTATAGAGAGAGATTTTTCTTTTTCCAAACTATATTATTTGCTATGCATGACATTATACTCGGCCGAGTAACCATTTGATTAACCATTGAAATAAATGAATTCATTTATTTATCCACTCTACCATATCCTCGATTGATCTTGTTTGTTTCTTAATGGAATTAGAAAATTGAAAATGCATGTATCATCTAGGCATGCACCATATTTTGTCTTGTCTTTCGAATTGTTTTTGCTAAGCAATTCATGCAGGGTCGGGTAATTTTGATTGACTAAGAATTCCAGGGATGAGTAAGCTTCAAGGTTGGGTAGAAAAGGTGCATGAATCTTGTTCTCGTCTTCATTCAAAAGACAGAAATAAAGTAGCTCAGATTGGAGATCAAAGGACACATGTCTCTTTCTTTTATATTTGAAATTATACTTAAGGCAATAGAAACTCTAAGAATTGTATAAAGATAAGAATTAAGATATTTCTACATTTCATTGCTTATGAAATTTCTTTATCTTCTATAGAAATCTAATGATTGTTATTTCGATTATCAAGCTTGGGATAAATCGATGTTTGAAATAGACTTATTAAATGAATTATGAGTTTATTTAAGAATAAAGAGTATTTCATTTTATTATTGAAGTTAGAATAATTTACGTCTTTACAACATACAATTCTATGCACGCAAGGAATCTTTGGAAAAGATACATCTCCAAAAAGGGGAAATGGATCCTTATTAAAGATATATGTTTCTAAATTACTATTGTCGAATAGTGTAAAGACAAGAGTACTTATTGTAGACATATAAAAATGACCATATTCCTAAATGAATATTTATGTTCATTCCTCTATTTTAGTTAAATCTAATTTAACTAAATCACCCACATTCCTCTATTTAATTAAGTAAATTATTCAATTTATTTAGTTAAACTCACTAGAGCCCTTTATATCATTTAAATTGAATAAATCATTTTATTTAATTAAACCCTTTTCTCTCTACTTTTAATTAAATTTACATTTAATTAATAGTTCACCCCAAATTGAATAAATCTAATTTATTCAATTTCCCAAATTACAACCAAATTGAAATAAAGTAATTTATTTCAATTAACTCTATTTTCCCTCACCCACTTGCATTTTCCTACATCTCACACTTGCATCCTAAACCCTATTCCTAATTTCTTCTAGAAATCCATCTAATCCTAATCAATTAACCGTAATCCCATCCATTATCCCCTTTCCCTAAATTTGAGGAGGTCACTTCTCAAATTTGGAGTAAAATCTTCAAAAGGAATTAAAGCCTTTATCCATTCAACAAGCTAACTTGTTGAATGCCCCCAAATTTGGAAGGACTCTTACAAATTTGTCCCTAAAGTCTTCATACCATTAATGGTTAACTAACCCTTAGTGGCATGGTTAGAGACTTTTTGACTAGCTTAACCTCCATCTAACCCAAGGGTCTCATCAAGCATTTATTGCTTTGACCATGGTTATTCCTTTAACCTTTGCACAAGAGTTTACCCCTTGGGTAAAAGCTTTATCCAATAGGTTTTCTTAATCTAACCTTAACCCTTACCTCCTAAGGTAACCTTCATGTCTTCTCAAGCATTTAATGCTTCTTGCATCCCCTCTCAAGCAGTCTTATGTCGAGAATTGTCGCCATTTCATTGGTGAGAATTGTAAACATGGATTGACAACTTTCAAACTTGACCCTTGATTAACTCTTTCAATCCTGACCATCCATTGCCCTATTTTCACTATAAATAGACCTCCCATTCCTCCATTTTAAGCATCCATGCAAGCTTTAGTATCTCATTTATGCTCAATTTTATTAGCACATCTAGCTTCTCTTTGTTATAGGAATAACTCTAATAAGCATTTTAGACTATTTCTTTTATCATTAGCTTAACTCATAAACTAGTATATCATGAAAGGATAGTATTGCTACTAATCTTGTCATCTTATAATCTAGTTTATTGCATTTGTAGAATCATGCATAGATAGGATGCATTTTAATGACTAAATCAATCATAAGCATCCCTCGTTCTTGCATTTGTCATCCCTAAGCCACTTTGCTCAGTGATCTGAGAGCAAAGGCATTGACTTGAGGGACCTTGTGAGATAGAGAACCAAGGAATCATCCTTGGGAAGTTGAGTCATTCTTCATGACTCCATAACTTGCACCAAGAAGTCTTGTGGGTGTGTGGACAAGCCTCTTTGAGCTTTAATTTTCACATTTTAAGTTTCATCACCCTGCTTTTCCTGCATACATTTCTGGTGTCCACCGTGGGGCACTACCCCATTAATCAAATCAGTTTTAAAAAATAAACACTTTTGCAGGTACACGGGAAACAAGAATTAGCGCTTAGGGAACATCCCTTAGCACATTTGGTCCATCTGGTAGCGCATCCAGTGCACTATTTAGCATGTGGGGTCTATTCTCAAGTACGTGCAGTCTTTAACATAGCGCATCGTCCCCACTAAAACTTTCCTATAGGTCTCGGTGCGAGAGAAAAATAGAGTAGAGCATCTGAAACACAACATAGCGCGTCGGGCCTTTCCGATAGTGCATCTAAATTACCTTGTAGCGCATACAGTTTGTTCTGTAGTGCATGAAAGACTGAGGTAAAAACCAAAAAGTGTAACTGAATGTAAAAATTAGACTTGTTGAAGTCCACAAAAATCCACAGATTTTCTAACAATTTCACTTGGAATTTTGTAGGATTTTAACAAATTTCTTACAAGTGGGAGCTTAGTTTTAGGATCATTAAATAGTTTAAAGTTTTTACTAACTTGGTTAAATTAGTTAAAGATATAAACTTCTTTTGATTCTTCTTAAAACTGAACTCACTTTTATTCTGGGCTTTAAAAAGAACCACAAAACAAATTTTTCCTTGCTTTTCTAGGAGAGAATTGTTTTACATTGGGTTGTAAAAGGAACAAATCAAATTTGTTTTTCAAATTTTTACAAACAAATGGATTAAAAAGAACTTCACCATCCTTTGGTGTATAAAAGAATCCATTTTAAGTTTTAGCAAAGTAAAGAACCACACAAAGTCCCAAAAGTCTTTGTTTTGCAATTAAAGAGGGAAGATCTTCCCCTTTTGCTCGATTTCTTTTGTTGACGAAACATCGTGTTCATTTTGTTGACCAAGTTCTTCTTTTCAGATTAGAAAATCATTGTCTTGAAAAGTTAAAAAGAAACACCATGTTTTCGTGCAGCAACATCTCCATATAGGATTAACAAATCATTGTTTTAAAGGGCTAAAAATAACTTGGGTGCTTTGTCCCGAAAGTGGAAGGTATATGCTCTTCCCTTAATTGAGTGATCAAAAAGCTAGACCACTCTTAAAGCTTTCTTTAATTCAAGAAATAAATCCTTTAGCAAGCCTGCCTTCCCAAGGGGTTGAAAAACTCTTAAAGCCATTTTTTGACCGGTGTGAAGGGAACGACCTAAGTGGGAAACAACTTTGAAGCCAAGTGTTCCAACCCACTATAATCAAAAGTGGAATGTGACGAAAGTCCTTTTCAATGGTTGCATGCAGCAATTAGCCTTCCCCCAGTATCTTTGAGATACATAAAGCCTTTGTTCTAAAGGTTGGGAAGCCTCTTGAGGGAGTTTATCACTGACGGTCGAACAAGAAGCTTGATTACGAACCTTAGTATAGAAACTTTGAGCCGAGTCAGTAACCAAACATTTGCAATATCATAGTGCAAGGGTGGGGAAGAATCTACCCCCAAGATTGCTAACCATATATCTCCCAAGATAACTACTCAATTGTGAAGCAATTCACTTTGGGTTAATTTATGGCAAAAGGCAAAAAAATGGGTGCCCCTTAGATGGTGACATGGTTGTTTGAGCTGATGGAGTATCGAGACTAGTGGGATATGGTATTGCTTATGACCCTTGAATAAAGAGTTTAATTGAAATAAATGTTGTATCTAAACATGTTGAAACATTGGGGATTTGAACACATCCTCACAGAACATACACTTATTGTTTAGATTAAGAAAAATGGTTGTCTCTTTGGTGTCGTGCTTTCATTTGTTACTTCAAGAAATCATCTATCAACACTAAAAACTCAAGGCAAAATTCCAAAATTGTAGAAAAACAACCAAGTCAATATATTTCAGGGCAGTTTAGCACGTAAGAGAAACTTCTTAGCGCGTGGGAACCATATTTTAGCACATTAAACCTTCTCTTTAGTGCGTCAAGTCTTAACAGTAGCACTTCACTCGGATCTAAAAATAAGCATTGGCAGTTAGTGCATCTTGAAAATAGTTTAACGCATTGAAGTATCAACTTAGCGCGTAGAAATAAAACTTTAGCACATAGGGTTTAACTGTTAGTGCATAGGAGGCCCATATTAGCACATGGCCTTTTAAACCAAAGCTAAACAAAACTAACTAGTTAGCGCATATTGTGGGGCAGCGTAGCACGTAGAGTCTTTTCTCTAGCACATGGAGAAGTTTTCATAGCGTATTGCGTCTCTGTTTCAGCGCGTAGTCAAAACCAGAAAAACAGGGGGCAAAACTGAGGTCAATTTTGAAAATTTTGAGAACAATTTCAGAAGCTTCCCTTCATCAGCCTGAATTTCATCAATCAGAAAACCAAAAATAGAGTATCAAAAGCTATTTCTAAAAGCAAGTTTCCATCAAGCAAAGTTGCCTGAAATCTGAAACTAGTCGCAAGATAAACATATCAATCCTATCAAAATCAGGAAACATCATCACAAGTAGCAAACAGGTCCTTTAAATCAAACAGATTTTTATCCCAAAGCACACTTGTTTAAAACTCCAAGTTGTCAAATCAAGCTTCCATATAGGGAAAGCTTGTATTCCATATCATTTGACACACTTTATCATGAGGGGGCAGCTAAACCTTCACTTTGATAAAGTAGAACTTGAGTTTCCAAAGCAAGCTAAACTAAATCCAAAACAAATCAAAGGAAACCATTGATCACTTGTGCATGACTAATCCTCATATTCTAAGAAGAAAGAATACTTATCATAACACTAAGTTGAAGAAACAACAACCAATTTCTTCAAAACTTGCCAAAAGAAATAAATTTTTCTACATCAATCGTCAACTCTTCAAATCTCATCGAGCATTCCTTTGTCAAATACGATTATATCTTCAGAACAAGACAAACGAATTTGACATGAAACCATTGAGGAGTACAACATTTTGTCAAAAGTTCGCATTCAGCCAACAAATAAATCATGGAGGAAAGATCAATCCAACATTCTTTCCCGAAGAGTGCATCACTTACAACATACCCCGATTTGAACCACCAACCCTTGAACAAAACATTGAAGCAGAGTTCATTCCTTTTGTCACAGAAAGCTTCTACTAGATGCCTATTGTTACTCGCTCTCAATGAAACAAACAAAGAGAACTGCAACCAGAATCCAGCATGAATCAGAGATTATCAAATCCTTTCAAGCGTCCGAATCTAGAGGACACCAAAATTTCTAAAGAACTTCTTCAAGAATGTCAAGAGAGCGCTTTGTTTCAAAAACTTGTGGAATGAATCATGGAAAATGACAAGGAAAAATACCTACTCATGCTCACAATCAAAGGGGTTAAACTTCCTGAAGACTTTGACACAGACATTTTTAGAACAAGATCTCAAAATTATGAATATCAAGAATGACAACGAGAGGAAGAAGCACATGACCCTGAGCAAGATATTCCTAAACAAAATCTACCAGAACAAAACATTCCCGAGCAAAACATATCGTTCCATACACCGTTTCAGCCTAAAATTAATGCAAGGGAAGAATTCTTCCCTCGGCAAAATAATGCACCTTTGATTTCTCTTACTCAACAAATGCAAATGTTACGAAGAAAAATGCAAGACATGCAACAAGGGATAACAGTATAGTATTCATTAACTAAAATTTGTCCTTATCCATTTGACAGAAGATTGAACATGGTACCTTTTCCTCCAAACTCAGACGTTCCCAAATTTGACAAATATGATGCGAAAAGCGATCCCTGAGATCATGTTCAAGAATTCTGTACAATGAGTCTTGAATTCGCTCATGATGATACCTATTTGATGAGGTTATTCCCAAGAAGCTTGGGAGGGCAAACAATGGAATGGTTATCCAAGATCATACCTCTCATCAGATCATTCGATGAACTAGTCAACAAATTCATAACTCAATATTCCTATAACATTCAACATGTTATCACCATGTTAGATGTCTGTAACACCAAACAGAAAAACAACAAAACATTCATGATATTCCTTCAATGTTGGCGGCGTATGGTTTCAAGATATCCTCGAGATGTGCCTAAATAGGAAAAGATGGAAATTTTCATCGATAACTTGAATAGTGAGATGAGTTACAGACTCAAACTCTAATGCATAACATCTTTTTCTAAATTGATTGAGAATGGCATCCAAGTAGAGGAGGCATATGTCAAGAAGGGAACGTTGAAATTTTTCAAAGAAGGAACAAGTTCATCCAATTACAACAACCAAAACAACAACAGCTTGGACAAATCTAGATTTTGGACCAGAAACAAAAACAATGGAAATGAAGGAGGAAATGAATCAAATGATCTGAAATCAAAGTAACTCGTGCTCGCATTATCAGGTAATCCTCAAGTTACAAAGAATCCCAAAGGTGCTAACCCAAGTACTAAGGCTTATGCACCAAATATTAATCAAGATCAACTCAACACAAACAACACCAATAGAGGACCTAATCCAAACTCATGGGGTAACACAAACAACTTCCCAAAACATATTTATACACCACTAGGGCAATCACTAGAGTCAGCATTCAGAGAACTCCTAGCAAACAAAATTATCTCTTTACCTGGAATCAACAACTTTGAACCACAAATCAAACCACACTGGTGGAATGACACACTTTTGTGATTTTCATCGCAACAAAGGTCATCAAAGAAATGATTGCATGAGGCTGAAAAACATTGTTCAGGACATGATTGATAGAGGTGATTTAACGGTTGATGGTCTCAAAACAAATGGTGACCCCAGAGCTTTCAAAAATCCTCTTCCAAACTATAACAAGGATGGAGCTTCAACCTCAAATGATATGCATGGAGCTCGCATCAATCACATATACAATAACACCATCAATCACATATCAGTTGAGGACAATCAAGTCAATGTTATCACAATCAAAGACATGCGTGAACATGAATCTGTCAACATAACAACCAGAGCTCAAAAATATGTCTTGAAGCAACATATGTCAACAACAAACACTGTACCCAAAATTCAATATGATCTAGTCAGTCAACTACGCAAAACTCCTGCTCAAATATCTATACTTGAGTTGCTAAAACTTTCGCCAAAATAAAGACATATTGGAACAAGCATTATTGGAAACAAATGTACCTCAAGATCGAGATGCTGAAAAATTCCAAGCCATGGTGGCTCATATGATAGGACCTCATACCCTCACCTTTTTTGAGCATGATATTATCTCATTGAGCCATCCACATAATACTCCACTCCATATTGAAGTCATGGTCTATAAACACGGAGTAAAATGAGTATTAATAGATAGAGGAGATGGACTTAATATTTGTACCTTAAAACTTATCTGTGCATTAGGCTTCTCTGAGGAGTCTATTGATCCAAGCAAAAAGATCACTATAAAGGCATGTGATGATGAGGAAAGATCATCTAAAGGAACAGTGGTATTCCCAATTCAGGTAGGACCGATACAAAAGGATACTATGTGCTAGCTCTTAGACATAGACCTCACATACAATATCTTATTAGGTCGACCCTGGATACATGAAATGGAAGCAGTACCTTCCACTTATCACCAATGTGTTAAATTCCCCTGCAATGGGCAGGAGGTTTCCATATCAGTTGATCATAATCCATTTCAACATTGTAATGCTATAGGGGCAACCCAAGATAACTTGGTTCCGCATAATAGAGAGAAACAAAATTCCTCAACACCAGATCTTCAACAAGAAAAGTCTAAATCATTACCTAGAGATTTCAAGTAGAAAATGAAAATCAAAGAACAAGGCATGGGAGAATACTCTTTGAAACCCATGTGTTTGGCCAACTTACCAACATCACCTAGATCTCATGGATTACCTACAACATCAACACATCAAGAAACTCAGCCCATCACCAAGTTCGATGGCACATTCATCCAACTCGGCACTCTAGCACATGAATCCGAGGAAAAGGACATCCTTAGTTGGCTATACAAAGATGAGGAAGAGGACAGAGCAGCTACTGTAGAAATAGCTATACCAACACACCTATATGGCAAAGGCTACTTAATCATGCAACAGATGGGATACAATGGCAAAGAACCTATTGGAAAACATCAGGAAGGTGTCATAGAACCATTAGATCCTCCTTTGCAATTCAGTAAAGACAAACAAATATTGGGCTTTGAACTCACTCTACTACTAAAGAGAGCACCACGCAAATGTCAAAAACCTCAGTGGAAAGCAAAGAAGAAGTACAAAGAAGATTCCTGGCAGGAGGCACTATTTGAGTCAGCTGAGACAATATGCAAAGAACGTGAACATCAAGAACAAAACAACCATCAAGAGAAGCCCATCATTCCAAAGAAGACAACATCTACAGAAGTACATCATATTCAAGAACTAATATCCAGCAAAGAGGAATCGCCTCTCAATTGTATCATTTCTCCTCGAGAAGAGACAATATATGAACAAATGCAAAAAGTGGAAGCAGGATCTTACACAGAATCAAAGAAAACTCTCAAACTTGTATCAATTATCAAAGACCTGTTCTCACCATACAACATACTAATTCACAGCACTGATAGAATCTAGGATAATACCTCTGAGACTAATTCCAATGAATATGAATGGGGTAGTTGTTCTAACATTACAGAAGATATTTGTGCAATAGATAGTCATATATCCATCTCTCAAGAAGAACGTGGCACATAATCTAGACCACTTGAATTTGGTCCACAAAATATCCATGATGCCAAGGAAAATGAGCAGCTACATTATGAGCAAGTCTATATGGAAAATGATACCATCAAGACCTTGATGAGATCATTAACTTCTTTAACACCTAGGCCAACCATGATGAAAATTCTATCCTGACACTTACAATAGTCGAACTTGATCCACCTAACGACTCCTCACCACTTGTCTTTCCTGATCTCATAGACTGGGACAAACCTGAAACTCATGATATACCAATTTTCCCAAATGACGAATCCCTTATCCATTACTTATGTACCAATACCCCAGAGACAGACTCTACTAGTGAACAAAATAACGATGTCTGTAATCAGGGGAGTGCCAAGCCTCTCAGTTGCAAAAATGAAAGGATCTACTGCTGAAAACCAGTCAATGGCAGCAATAGATCACACAAAAGTAAAAATAAAGGATGCATCTGAGGGTGAAAACCTTTTTAAGGCACCTAAGGATGGGAGACTTGAAACTCTTCCTGAGCATTATCATGAGCAATCACCCATATAGATTGAGCCCACTCAATCAATCAACATTGGTACTACAGAAGCAACCAAAACTATACACCTTGCAGAATCTTTGACAGAGAAGGAAAGATCAGAATTTATTAAATTTTTTAAAGAAAAGCAAATCAACTTTGCTTGGTCATATGTAGATATGCCCAGGATTGATCCATAATCAATCATGCATCATTTGTCCATTGCTCCAGGAGCTAAGCCAGTCAAGCAAAAACTAAGAAAGATGAATCCACATGTAGCACTCATGGTTAAAGCTGAATTGAAGAAACTACTAGACATTGGATTTATTCGACCTATCGACTATGTTGAATGGATTTCCAACATTGTACCAATATCAAAAATAGATGTCAGTATCAAAATATGCACTAATTTCAGAGATGTCAACAAAGCCTATCCAAAGGACTACTTTCCTTTTCCCAGTATCGACATAATTGTAGACCTCACAGTAGGCCAAGCAATGCTATCATTAATGGATGGTTTTTCAAGCTATAATCAAATCAAGATAGCCCCAGAGGATCAAGATAGAACAACATTTACCTGTCCATGGGGAACGTACTGTTGGAATGTCATGCCTTTTGGCTTAAAGAATGTAGGAGCAACTTATCAATGAGCAATGACAACAATCTTTCATGACATGATGCATACCTTCATGGAAGACAATGTAGATGCTTTACTAGCTAAATCCTTCACTAGAGCAAAACATCTAAGCATCTTAGAAAAGATTTTTGATAGATTGGAAAAATTCCAAGTCAGGCTCAACCCTAAGAAGTGTGTGTTCAGGGTTACATCAGGAAAATTACTAGGCTACATAGTTTCAACTAAAGGTATTGAAGTGGATCCAACAAAGGTACAAGCCATTATGGAGATGCCACCACCAAAGAACATCAGCCAGCTTAGATCTCTACAAGGACGACTCCAATCAATCAGGCGACTCATCGCTCAACTAGCAGATAAAAGTCTCTCATTCAATCATTTGCTACATAAAAATGTACCATTCAGATGGGAAGACAAATGTGCAGAATCCTTCTATCAAATCAAGCAATATCTAATGAACCCACTAGTTCTAGTGCTACCAATAGTAGGGAAACCACTCATTCTCTATATTTCAATGACAGACATATCACTAGGGGCATTGTTAGCACAAGAGGATCAACAAGGCAAGGAGCAAGCTATCTATTACATCAACTGGATATTGAACAGATATGAACTCAACTATACATTCATTGAGAAATCTTGTCTAACAGTGGTATTTGCCTCTCAAAAATTCTGGCACTACATGCTAGCTCACACAGTTAAGCTAGTTACAAAAATTGATCCTCTCAAATATTTACTCAGTAAAGAAGCTCTTACAGGTAGATTGGCTAAGTGGGTCATGATCCTATGTGAATTTGATATCCACTACACAGAGCGAAGAGCTATCAAAAGACAAGCAATTGCAGATCAACTGGCAGAAGCACCACTACCTGGAAAATAAACTATGGAGATCGAATTTCCAGACAAAGACGTTCTTGCTCTCTCCACCAAACAATGGACCTTATATTTTGATGGATCCTACATGCAACATGGCTAAGGTGTTGGCATTTTGTTCATCACTCCTGAAGGACACATTATACCAAGATCATATAGGCTTATGTTTCCATGCACAAATAACGTTGTTGAATATGAGGCATTGGTTATAGGCATCAAACTAGCAGTAGAATGGAAAATCACAGAATTAAAAGTCTACAGAGATTCATAACTAGTCATCAATAAAATCAACAATGACTATTAGACAAAGGACGACAAGCTGCTACTCTATAAGCGAATGGTGGATGATTTCAAACAATATTTTGTACATATTACCTTCGAACAAATACCAAGGTTGGATAACAGAGCAGCTGATGCCATGGCTACTATCGCTTCACTACTGCAAATTCCAAAGCAATAGAATCGCTACGAGTTTCAGGTAGAGCAACTCTTCTCCCCAACCTATGACCATTTGGAATCTCATGTTATCTATGCCTTGACTGGTTCTAACTCTCCATTATATGGACCCATCTATGACTATCTTAAGAACAATATCCTACCTATTGACCTGTCTCGAAACCAAAAACGTAACTTTATCCAGCAAGCTGCCCGTTATACTCTTACTACTGATACTTTGTACCATCAAGGTCTAGATGGTACTCTTCTTCATTGTCTTGATCATAATGAATCTGACTCTGCTTTACATGAGATTTGCGAAGGTATCTGTGGCACACATTCAAGTGGTACTACTCTTGCTAAAAAGCTTCTAAGAATGGGATATTACTGGCCACCAATGGAAAAAGACTCTTATCACTTTGCAAAGAAGTGTCCTAAATGCCAAATCTATGGCAATTTTATACATGCACCAACACAGGAATTGTAGCCATTTACAACATCTTGGCCCTTTTGTCAGTGGGGCCTGGACTTAGTAGGAAAAATACATCCTTCATCTTCAAATGGACACAAGTTCATTATAACTGCAATGGAATACTTTACCAAATGGAAAGAAGCAGTCCCCATGACCACATTGACTGGGAAACAAATTTCTTCTTTTATCCTTAATTATCTGATCTACAGATATAGCATTCCAAGTTCCATCATCACAGATAATGGACGACCTTTCAAAAACCAAGATGTACAAGAACTATGTGAAAAATTCAAAATCCAACATCATTTTTCTACACCTTACTACCCACAGGGGAATGGTCAGGCATAAGCATCCAATAAGACAATATTAAAAATCCTAAAGAAAACAGTGAATGATGCAGGCAAAGATTGGCATATACAACTCAGTCCAACACTTTGGGCATATAGAACTAGCATCCGCACACCTACAGGAGCTACACCATATTCATTGGTATATGGATCAGAAGCAATTTTACCCTTGGAGGTAGAAATTCCATCTCTCAAAGTCTCTTTGATAGGCTTAATCCCAGATGAAGAGTATCGAGTTAACCGACTACAAGAGCTTGAACTTCTAGATGAATGAGGCCAACGTGCCTACACTCATCTCAAAGCATATCAACAACATATGTGTAGGAGCTACAACCACAAGGTCATTCCCCGAATTTTTAAAATTGGAGACCTAGTACTCAAACAAAATCCTAGAAATCAACAAGATCAGGAAAAGAAAGGGAAATTTGAACCTAACTGGTTAGGTCCCTATGTCATTATATCATCTTATGGATCAGGCACCTATTAGCTAACAAACTCAGAAGGCGATGTGCTCGATGAACCAACTAACAACATCCATCTGAAGAAATACTACACTTGAGTAGTCTATTGCACAGAAAAGTCAAAAAATAAAAAATATCAAAAAATCAAGAAAAAGCAAATGAAAAGGTACAATAAAAGAAACTGGTGAAAACATGGCAATAGGTGCTATTGTGAGAGGAAAACTCCTCTATCTATCTCCATACCACTATATCCACAGTAAAGCACTATCGGCCATCACCCAATAGTTTTATCATAGTATCCATCTAGGCCATACTTAGCGTAGTCACTATCCTGGTTTATCCGCATATCCTTTCACCGCATCTCACCATGGTTTGGTAATCACTGTACATATCCACATTTAGAGGTACACTTGGCTAGGGGCAGTATAACTTGCAACACATTCAACCCGTTTGTCACAAACTTAGAACATCATATCCAGCAAAACAACACTCACACGATTGCAAAGCAAAACATGGATCGCTCAAACAGGATTCACAAAATATGATAGATGATTTTCTGAGGTATCAAATGTTGCATCTCGCATAAATTTTTGACTATTTTTGGACTTGAACTTTTTTTTGAATTATTGGATCCTCTATATCTTCTCAACAATGCTTCAAAGCTAGAGAACATCATGGGGACTCCAATATTTTCTTAGTTTTCTGTCTGTGAGGCGATCATCTATACTATGTAAAAACTTGTCTCGAGACATGATTCACAACACATCACTGAAGACATGATTCCGCTTTACGCATACAAATGGTTTAATCTTGTCTGTTTGTACGCAATCCGCACTCAGGCCATCTCGGTTCAATTATACATTGACGCTTGTGCTATCTTGCAAAATCAAAAATCATGTAAATTTTTCTCAGGTCATTATGGTTCAATTATACCATTATGCTTGTATAAATTTTCAACATATCCCAAAACAAATCATTTCTCAATGATGATACATACAAAAAAAGTAAACAACATGTGGCTATACAGGAATGACAAATGCAGAATGAGGATGCTCAAAAACAATTAGTTGCATATAATTTTACAATTAGTTTCATATCATATCATACATCTCATTTTCAAGATACATCTCACAATATCCTGCATTATCACATCATATTCATCACATATCACATCACATACATCTATCTAAGCATTGCATCATCATAGAATAATCAAAAGCATATAGAAAGCATAATCCATAACACATCACATGAGGATCAAAGAAAATGGTGTCACATATATATATATATATCAAAGAATGATCAATATACAAAATATGTCATGTCTATGCCAATACAACAAAATGATCAATAATGCAATGGAGACAACATCTCTCAAGTATGACTATCTCCTGAAGGTGACAGTCTCGCTGCAGATGTCCCAGCACCTGGATCTCCAGGTGGATCCTGTCTAGGAGGCCCTGTCACGCCTCTGCTCTTCGTCCTCGACCCAGTCTCTCAGGATCGACTAGATCTTAACTGTGTAAAAATCTGCACTCGGTGCTCCCTAGGCACCGCGTCCTCATAATGGCATCGGTAATACTCCACCTCCTTGGCTCTCAAAGCCAACTCTCTCAAGGTGTCTCTCATCAGACCACCTGTTGTAGCTCTCTGCAAACTCGCTGCGAGCTCCTCAGCTTGGCCCCATCGCTCTGTCTTCGTATCTCACTCTGTAGTCAGCTGAATAATCTAATGTTGAGGCGCCAACAACTATGTCTGTAAATGCTGCATTGACAACTGCAGCGATCTAATCTATGCATCCTCTACATACATCAGAATCTGCATCTGCAGAGATACCTATGAAGGGGTACCCCCTATCCCTCTACCTGTCCTCAGTGTTGGTGGAGGTAGCACATTAGATCTCCTCCTTTGGGTTGGTCGTCTGAAATCATCATGCCCTCCCATCGCCACTAACACCTCGCCAACCCGCTCCTCCCCTCCAGCTCTGATAGCCAAACCTCCTCTCCCCCTATCCATCGCCACTCACTGCCCTACCCTCTCACCCTGTATCCCTCTGGCACCACCATCTCCACCTCTCTCTCCTCTCCTCCCCTGATCAAGTCTCCCTTGATCCAATCTCCTCGTCTCCCCTTGCCGACCTCGGCCACCTCATCTATCACCACCTCCTCCATCATCACCCCCTCCGTCACCACCTCCATCCTCTATCTCCTCACCAACCTCTCCTCACTGATCATCCTCATCGTCATCAAAAGTGGGAATCATCTCTGCTGGATATGATATTTGGGCCACTGCACATGCTGCAAACTCATCCGTCATCCCTGCATCCACTATCTCAGGGGCATAATCCCAAATTTGGTCGGCTACATGAAAGAAATCCTCCACTGCCACCGTGCTATCAATCGTAGGTCCCCAATATGGAATGTCCTATCTCTGTCGAGCATAAAAACATGCTCCCTATGGAATCCCCTATTGTCGACCATACTGCCGCAGCACCCGGGTATGCAGAAACCTTTCAATAATAAAGGGCGTCCGCCCTATCAAATATTTGGTCATGTAAATATAGGTCATCTCCATCCCATCCTCTGCCCATACCTCACAACCTGTATATGGCTACCAAATGACCGTATCAATATCATCCAGCACTCTCCTCTAGTGGTCTAGATGACCATAGTAAAAAGATTTATTCTATATCAAGTCTAGTTACTTAATCAAAATGAAAACATCATACATAGTATTAGACTTGATAATCAAATATTTTTATATTAATATCTCAATATATAAAGTACATTCCTTACATCTCCTTTATACTTGCATTCTTCTATTCGTTATTCTTCCTACTTGTCTCTTTATTCTCATCTCTCTACACTATTTGGTAACAATTTGGTGCAGGAGCACCTACCTATAAAGAAATGAACCAAGAACAAGATGATATTTTGTTAGCCTAGAAGGAATGTAATAAGAACCAATGGTTCCTTTTTGTAATTCAATGTCCTAGGAGTGTGACAAATTTGTCCATGTTTGGGTCAAATTGTCATTTAGGGTCTTGTAGAGAAAATTGAGTCAATAAGGGTCACAATGGTATAAATTGAGGGATCAAGTGGCCAAAGGCTTATTTGAGTTATTTTTGATGTTTTAGAATCAAATGTAATCATTTTGGGTGACTATTATAGTCTGAAATCTAAGTTGGTTGAATAATGCAAAAGTTATCATTTTGTCAATATGTTGTCATGACAATTTTGCACTTTATGTAAGTCGTGATTCTCCAACGGTCAGTTCAATTTGAAAAATGGTTGGAGAAGGTTGTGGTCATTTGTGATGACACCTTTAAGGAACCCAAACACCAAAAGATGTATGTTGGGTTGATTTGGGTTGATTTGAAAAGGAAATTGAAGCATTAAGAATTGTTGGAAACTTGAAAAACCATCCAATTTTTGTTCATTGCATATTGTAGGTAGATTGGAAAGAATGATAATGACATAGATCCTGAAACTAGATTGTTTTACCTTTGTTTTTCATTTGGTTTTAAGTCTTGAAGTGATAGCTTCCCCATTCTACAAGCAAATCTCTAACAGGTAGCCTAAAACCCTCAAACCTCTAGGTTTTGACTGCTATAATGGGTTTTGGCCTATCATTCCTTAAATGAACACTCTGTCATTATAGGAGATGATAGGCCACTGTCTATGTCATTTTCAAAAGCCATTAAGAGGACACAATAGGGCAAAGAGTATGGAGAACTAACCCTAGGTCTAGCATCTCTGTGTGACAGACTAGTTTGATGAGTGCAGTGTGTGAGAATTGAGCGGTAGAGCACTAGAAATGGGCTTGAATGTGGTAGAAGATAAATTTGGAGGTTGACATTAAATTTAATGGTTAGTTATTGTCACCCATTAGGAGAACCAAACCAGTTTGTGGAAGACGCTCAGTCAAATAGGTCTAATAGCCCTATTAGGTTTGTTAGTGTAGTATAGGTTGGGATATGTGCAAGTTGGTCTGATACCGAAAACTGAGATATTATTGAGAACTCCCAAAAGGGTATCTGAAAATATAATTTGTTTGCCTAGACCCTCAGGGTGTCAAAATTTATCACTCTATTCCTTCAAATGGAGGCCTAATTGCAACCAATTCTATTTGTGGGCAAGTGAGTCAAAATTGATGTTCCGGTGGGTTTAAATCATGAAATCCTATTTCATTTGTGTTAAGGTGTTGTGAGAACACCCCTCCAAGGATCATTGTATTTAATTGGTCAAGTGGGTCATTCAAACCCTAAAGCCTAGTAGTAGCCCACTCATGTATGCAAAGGTGTCTGTAGTCACACAAGACTTGAGAAGTTTTAATTATTTACAAGTGGACATATTGGAGCCTTGAGTTTTCCAAGGTGTTGTTTAGTGTCATTTAAACCATTGGTTAACTTGGTGTTGTGCAAGGACCCTCTGGTAGTAGGGTTTTGGTCGAGTTTGTGAGTCTTAAAGGTTGGTTGGTTCAAGGTTATCCTTCTAGTCTGTTGCCTCCTCATCACTATCTAATTATATCTCCTATTAGGGATCTGCAACCCTTAGATGATGATCTCAAAAAACTATTCTATTTTCTAAGTTACATGTTCTAGAACTCTATTTCCAAATTACATGCTATTTCTCTGAAACAGTGTATGTATCCCAATTTTTGGTCAACAAGGTAAAAATAATGTAAATTCATAGAAAATTAGGATATCATTCCTACCAAAGAGGAAAATGTAACCAAATAACTATTCTTCATAGAAAAATTGAAATTTATTAACAGGGAATGATAGGTTTTGAAAGGCCTCAAACTCCTATTAGCCATTTGTTATGTGTTGTGTAGTATTAGACTAGTACCCCCTATTTGTTTTGGTTAGTACTAGCTATTTTTTGTGCTCTAGTCCTTTCAATTTCTTGGTTGTCCTACAATTTTTGAGACCTCTCTCTATTGTCTTTATGGTTATTTTGTAAAAGGGTTTGGGACATCTCCCACACAATAAATATAATAAATTTAAAAAAACTAACCCTACCTAATTTTTTATAAGCTTTCCAAAAATGTCATTTAAAAAAATAGTGTATAGAGAAAATTTAATGAACATTTTTTAAACCATGATTTAACGAACCTGTTTTTATTTAAAATTTGAAATTACAAAGAACTAACCCTATATAATTTCTCATAATCTTTCTAAAAATATATTTTTTGTTAAAATTGTTCTGCTTCCATATTCAACTGTGTGAGCTTTTTGGCATCAATATTTTAGATCAAACACCATGATCCATCATCAGGATGAGAGAGTTGTATAAATATAGAAGGTATATTGCAATATATCTTCTATATTTATGCAACTCTCTCATCCTGATGATGGATCATGGAGTTTGATTTGAAACATTGATGCCAAAAAATCTCACACAGTTGAATCTAGAAGCACAACTAATCTATCAGTATGGACTATGGAAATCTAATGTCTCAAATATAATTTTAGTAATAAGATTATGAAAATTTTGGTCTTTTGATAAACTAATGAAAACTTATAATATGGATAAATTTAAGAAAATTTACCTTCACAATTTGAATTGCATTTTGAGAGAATATCTAATGCATACCTTAAAACTTAAAAAAAATAGATCTAAATTCACAACATGGTTTAAAACTTATGGTATAAACAAAAATGTTGGTCCAAATAATAGCTTTGATACCACTCATTGTCATATTTCTTAAAAATATTTGAGGGGGTGACCTCCAATAGTAAATTAAAATATATGAATTCAATTATTGATGATATGATCCTATGGAAGAGAGTTCTCTTCCTTATTTATAGACTTAGCTATGTAGGGACATGCCCCTCCATCCTAATTAAGAGGGGTTATTGTATTGATTAATATTCATGTTAAGATTAAGAACTCCACAAGTTGTTAACTTATTAAAATTAGAAATATAAGATATTAGTCCATCATAATAGATCAAATAAACAAATTAAGTAGAGCCTTTGCAAAAAAATTAAAACTTCTTCACTAGGGGATTGATTGGAAAATGAGTTTGTAAGTAGGGCGATTGGATGTGTGAATTAAAGGCCTTAGAGGAATGAAACTCGTGAATTTTTGCATACCATAGATGTCTAGGGTGATTTTTTTCTATTGTGGTTGAGATTCCTTTTTGCATTATGATTAGAGCCCAAATTGACAACAAACATTTTGAATTTCTTAAAGAAATTAAAAATTTAATTGCAAGCTATGCGTTTATAGCTTCCACTATTGTTCAGACACAGTCTAGCTTATTCATATGATAGTGGAGTTTAATGATGGCAATGCTATGTTCTTAAGTTGTCTCTTGGAAGCAATTAACTCATCTAAATAGAAATGTTTGTATTGGAAGGTTTAGCATAACAAATAATAATAGCACAATCTTACTCAACTTCATTTGTTACAAGATTGAATAACCCTAATATAACTTTTTCAGTTTCAATTAAAAAAACTACTTTAAAATGGAGCCTTCAACTTTTCTATTATATTATTATCCATTTAAAAATAGACATTTTAATTGAAATTGAAAAATTTATATTAGTGTTATTTAATGTTGCAATAAATGTTAAGTAAGATTGGGCTTTTATTAGTGACACTATCTATCTAACCATCACAATGCACCATAAGCATCGATAGCCATAGCAACCACATTCCTAAAAGACTTGTTTGAAATATTTATGGGTAACTCTTGTCTAATGCTTGTAACCTTCTATGGTACCTTTTCCAAATGTAGTGCTAAATATAGAAATATTTTTTTTGCAAATTGTATATTCAGGGACAACTTCCTCCACTTGATTAAATCTATAATGTGACATATACTACACCACCTCAAATAAAAAAGAAAAATCACATTAGTTTTATGGAAAGCATGTCTTTATAAAAGAAACTTAATTTTTTAAGTATTATTATTGATAATAATTAATAAGATGAAATTAAAAATTAAAAAAAAATTCTTCTTATTTTTCAAGAGTAAAGATCCAAATAACACTCCACTAGAGTTTGAACTTTGGTTGCAAGAAGACAACCACATTTAATCTTTTATAATATGCCAACACCAACTACTTCTTAAATA
Source organism: Cryptomeria japonica (assembly GCF_030272615.1). Taxonomy (NCBI): domain Eukaryota; kingdom Viridiplantae; phylum Streptophyta; class Pinopsida; order Cupressales; family Cupressaceae; genus Cryptomeria; species Cryptomeria japonica. The sequence continues at coordinate 226,466,183 of NC_081406.1, forward strand.
TTATCTTTAATTTTATTTTTTCAAATATAAATAAATATCTATTTTTTTTATCAAATTAAAATTATCTATTTAAAAATGAAATTTAAAGATAATATCTAAATAAAAATATATATTTCTATTAATTAATTATTACAATTAAAAAACACTTCAAAAATTAAGTTCATATAAAGAACATACTTGATAGGAGGACAAACATATATTAAGGCAGGGGTCCCATGGAGGGGGCTCAAGCTCTATTTTTAAGGAAGAGTGGGTCGCATGAAAAAAAAACCTTAATTTGTTTACTATCAATTTACTTAAATTTAGGAGTTTAAACTTAAGTTAATCTGCACTACAAAGTTCATGACATCCTTAAATTTAGAAACTAAAAGTTAGAAGCTGAAGTGCAAAACAAAATTCATGAGACTGCCAGCTTTAAAATATTCCTAAAAAAGCTCAGCAGCTCCAGCTCAAATTATAGCACGTCATTCAAGAGTTTAACAATTGTAGCACAAATGTACTATATAAGTTGGAACAACTTGTACTCTATAGATTGCACCAAATCCCAATCTCTCCTTCAAATCTTTGATTTGTGCGCCAAACAGATGGATCAGTGAGTCTTTAAAAGCTATAATTTAAATTATAAGCTCCATTCACCAAAGCATTCTCTCGCTCTCATCAATCTAGGCGAAGTTTTTCTTAGTTGGTTTAGGGAATGAAGATCTGACAGTGCCATTAAAGAGTCTAACGTTTAGGGCACACGTGTACGATAGGTCGGAATAGACTTGTCCTCGGTAGATTGCACCAAATCCCAATCTCCCTCTCAAATCTTTAATTTGGGCGCCAAAAAGATGCACCCATCGGTCGTGAAAAGCTATAATTTAAGGTATAAGCTCTATTCACCAAAGCATTCTCGCTCTCATCAATCCAGCAATGTTTTTTTTCTTAGTTGGCTCTCTTCTGGTTTAAGATGGCAGACAAGAGCTTTGAAACCATGAATGTACGCTTTCTCATTAATACTAGAACTCGACGCATCATTTATGCTGAGGCTGGTAAAGAGTTTGTTGATTTTCTGTTTAGTTTTCTTTCCATGCCCGTCGGTTATGTGCTCAAATTACTGTATACATTGACATCTAAGAGGAATGTTGGCTCTGTATCCAATCTGTATGATAGCATTGAAAAACTGCCATCTCAATATATGAGTACAGATAAATCTCCGCTGCTTGACCCTGAAATTATAATAAAAAACTCTCATAACTCTCCTAGGATTGAAGACGGAAGCTATTATGTTTGCAGTTATCTGTCTTGTCCAGAAGAGACTGAGAACTGGTCTGAGTGCTACTGTGTAACTCACGATATTGTTAGCACCGACACAACTCACAATATGAGTAGCAGCAGCGGAGACAAATGCATCTGCGGAAATCTTATCGAGCGCCTCGTTCAGCTGCGGCCGAAAGCGAGTGGAAGAAGTAAGCAAAGTGCAGGCAAAGGGACTAGCGGTTATGTAAAAGAAATGCTTACTTTTATAATAACCGACGACTTGAAGATAAAAGGGAGTTCAACTATCACCAGTATAATGTTACTCAATCACCTCGATATTAAAGATTTAACAGACCTTCAAGAGCGGACTGCAATTGTTGATGAGAAAAAGGTCAGAGGTTTTAGATTTGTTTCTGTTTTGTTAGTGCGATTTTGTCAGGGATTCAATGCTTTTACAATGGAATATGTTTCATGTGATCATTGTAATTATAATAACATTCTACAGTCATTGGAGATTCTGGAGGCATCTATGGTTTCCACAACTGTGTTGAACGATGTTTTCGGAGCTGAGTTTTTTGTGTCAGGCAAGGTAAAACATTTTTACCTTTCTTAAATTGCAGCCATGTCATTTCCATTTTGGTCGGCTAAGCACTCTTTTGTGATATCGTTTCTCTGTAATTTTTTATGTGGTATTGCAGGTGTCTCTCGAAGAATGAGCGAATGGATATCATCAACAAATTTTGAAGAAATTAAAGGGCATCATGGTTAAAAAAAGTTGTGTATTAAAAGAAGGGACAGTAACATTGGTAGCATAAGATTGAAAGTTACTTGAAAAAGCTTGTTCTCCCGATACAGTCGCCTGGTTTCTCAAAATAAAAATAATAAATATTATGTTTTTGCATCTTTTCATCCCCTGCTAGTTGTGTTGTTTCTTGGAGTAAAACAATAAACATTATGTTTTTCCCGTCTAGTTGATCCTCTGTTCTTGCAATCAGGCTTGGAATTTGACGGCCAACCATGCCTGTCATATGAATTTTGTATGACCGTTTTGTCATTGCAATGTCTCATTTCAAGTTAAAAAAAAAAAAAATTGTTCAAGATGTATGTTGTGTAAACAAATAAAAGCACAACTAGTGACCTATAAAACAAATTAAATTCTAATTTTTTAAACAAAGTATTCAATTTATTATTTTCTCTCCAACTTAACAAACAATAGTAATTTTAATTTTTTTAATTGTGGTTATCTACAATTTAGTTTGCAAAAATATAATGCAAACATAAATTACTTTTTAAAAAGAAAATTATTGTCCGAAATTAGTAATATATACAAAAATCTTAAATTTATTAAATAAGTTTCTAAATTCATACCAAAAAATCTAGGAATTGTTATAAAAATTCATATTCAAATATTTTAGAAATTAAAAACAATTATATCGAACAAGTTTCTAAATTGATATTTAAGACAGTCTTATTATAGATATTTACAAAAATAAGTTGACTAAGATTCTAAATTCATATAAGAAAATACATACTATTTTGAAAAAATCATATCAAAATATTATAAAATTAGAAACAATTATATTCTATCATTTCAAAACATTCTAAATAAATTTTTACTTTTATAATAAGCATTCAAAAATGATATATATCAATATTAAGAATTATAATACTATAGAATATATATTGCCTATTATAACTTTTTTGGCATGTTAATGTGTCATGTGTACAGTCTAATAACTTTTTTAGCTGTCATAGAGGGTTTAAAAGTGAAAAAATGACCATATTGATTGTCAAATTCTAGGCTTGCTTGCAATTATGGATTGGAAGTTTTCACAATAGCTTGCAAAATGTGAGATGAAGATCTTTTTTTCCTTAAAAGTCAATTTAAATAGGACTAATGTTATAAGTAGTGTACTATTTACATTGTTGAGCTTTAATAACAATTTTTTATAACATAAAAGATCTTATTTTTAGATGAGAATAACTAAATATTTCATAAATCTTTATTAGTTGGTGTTAAGGTTTTTACATTGTTGAAATTTAACAAATTTTTATAACATAAATGATCATATTTTTAGATCAAAATAACCAAATATTTCATAAATCTTTATCAATTGGTGTTAAGGTTTTACTCATGAGCTAACATATTCATAATTTTCATTAATTGACATTCATTTTTCACTCATTCTTCATTAATTCAGCTAAAAAAATTAAATTAGAAATTTTTTGGATGATGCACAATTTGTCTTGACACCCTTGCATGCTCCTCAATCACATAACAAAAGCACCTAAATAAAAATATGATCTTTGTTGGCTCACAACACAAAATAACATCATATTCTATTATTTGAAATTACAATATGAGCCCTCAAGTTTCAATGGTACACATAAACATGCAGTGTTCAAATTGCAATTCTCTTAGTTGATAAATGAATGGTCTTGCTTTATTACCATTTAATATATGACTTGAAACATGAATTATGATCTCTAAATCTTATTATTAAAAATGAATATTACAAAGCTTCATGTGACCAACAAAATTGAAATATAATTAAATGTTGCATTTTAATGTTCATTTCATGGTTGAACATGTCATCTTTCGCAAGATACTTTATTGACTCATGCCTAATTTTAAATCATATCAATGATAAATTTGAATTGCAATTATTGTGGGAACTTATAGCACTATAGAAATTGATAATTGTTCTCTAGAAGTGAAATGGTGTACCATACAACAAGATCTTCGTTCTATGAATCTAATTATGCAAAATATTGATTGGAACCAAAATATGCTTTTTGTTGAGAATTGTAGTTTATTTTTTATATTGAACAAAGCAAGGAATATTACAAGAGACATTAATAACAGTCCTAAAAAAGAGACTGCACATAAAAGAAAAAAAAAAACTAGCTACAACTATTCAAATAAGCTCATCAAATAGGAGCAAAAAGAGCAGTAACAGGACTACAATATACAATGACACATACAAATTAGATGTTCCAATCTGCAGTGTGAACAATGTACTAATTACATCAAGTAGACTAACAAATAATAACTAACTAAAAATAAAATTGAAGCACATTATATATGTGCAAACTTAAAATTCTACTCAATTGAATGGAACATTTCATCTCTCCTTGAAGATGAATGAACTAGTATTTAATTTCATTCAATTCTCTATTGGATCTTGCTCCATATATGCAATCAATCTTTAGTTGAAAGCATAAATAAACTAGTTGGAACATATTGTCTGAGTAAAACATTAGAGTATCTATATCTTGATACAAATTGTGAATAGAAAAAACTACTTGGCATCTACTTTTCCAAATATATAGCAAAATACATTGTTTCATAGTATCTGTAGTCACATTCTTCTTAAAACCATAACCAAAAAGTGCTTCCTTCCATCTTAAAGTGTGACTAAAAATAAGTGTCAACTTCTTTATAGCTCTAGAATGGTCCCAAAAAACATGCTTTGAACATTCTCTATGCTAACAAAAAAGGCATTTAGTTGCTTGCATAGACAAGAACTTAAGCTTATCACCTACAAGAAGTTTATGATGCAAAATTTTCCAAGACAAAAGTTGAGCATTTGCCTCAACCTTAGAGTTCCATATTTGAGCACTCAAGCTTCTCCATACCCTTTCTTTTAATTTGCAATTCCATTTGATGTTGAGCCCTGGGTTTAGCTTTAAAGAGGGGAGAATCTATAGATAGATTTTGTTTAAAGGGAATCTTGAAAATGGAAATCTTCCCAACCACAATCAATCCTTAAAGACATTGCACAGTAAATGAGAACATATCTTCATAAGGATTTCTACAAGATCCAGAGACTTGACAAAAAAAAGAAACCCTTTAATATTATTATTTAAGTTAAAGAAAGTGTTGGAGCATTACTAGTTAGACTAGTTAAGGGAACAAAAGTCTCAAATATCACAAAATTATTTCACACCCTTCTTGAAAAAATAGCTAGCTTGTTTTGGAAAACTGACAGCTAATGGTTGTCCATGATATTGGACAAGCCTATTCCACCAAATAGATAAACTAGCAAAGTTGAAACCATGTTGTAATGAATTTGATCTTTAGTTCAAACATTTACAAACTAATTTCCAATCTTTTCAAATAAATTGTACAGGAAATGAACCTTTAATACGAAAGAAGGGAGCAAGTAAGATCTTATCCAATCAACTTACATCTTGCCATTTATTATTCACCTCATTAAGAGATATTCTATGTTGCACCAAGATTTTCCAATATTCATATCCAAACATGAATCTGATTATCCACTTTGTAGATAAACAAATCCCTTGAGTTCTAGGATCCAAAAGACCCAAACCCCCTCTAAAATTTGGTTGAATGTAATGAAGCTAGGAGGAAAAATTGAAACCTACCTTATCTCGATTTGTCCATAAATTTGATGAACAAGTTTACTAAGATCTTTATAACATTTTTAAGAGGGCATCCAACAAGATTAATAATGAAAATGAGAGGGTAGAAAGATGCGATTAATCACCTGTATTCTTCCAACTAGTGATAGAAATCTATTGTCCCAATCAAAAATTATGTTCTTCAATTTTGTGAGAAACCAATTTCACATATTATGGAGAGAGACCCCCAACCCAAAAGGAATACCAAGATAATGAGTAGTTTGCCCATGTTTAATTTATTTCCATTGTATAGTAATCCAAGGTGGTACCAGATCTAGCCAAATCATAACAAACTCAGTCTTGTGATGGGCCAACATAGAACCTGAAACAAAGCAATAAAAATCTAGGACTTCCAAAATATTCTTAATTTTTTATTCAAAATTTTGGAGATATAACATGTTGCCATCAACAAAATGTGAATTTATGACAATAACATTATTAGGAATAGAACTATGCCCTTAATTAAATCCATTTGGTTGTATTTCTATAGAAGATAATCAAGAGCATCAGTAGTAAGAACATAAAGAAATGAAGATAAGGGGCAACCCTACATGATTGAATGTTGGAGAGGGAAAGGATTAGACATTACATTATTGATTCTTAATCAAGCATTAACATAATTAAACAATATCTCAACATGCTTACAAATTTTGGGGCAAAAACTCAACCTCTACAATTTTTTTATGATAAAACTCCATCACATTGTATCATAAAATTTATCAAAGTCTAACTTAGCCAACAAAGCATTCTTCCTTGACTACATATTCCATTCACTCATCTCATGAGCCAAGATTAAATTGTCCAAGATGAATCTTCCACCAAGGAACCCTGTTTGTTTTGGTCTAACTACCAATTTTGTGACACGTTTAATCCTATTGGCTATGGATTTTGCAATAATTTTGTATGAAGTGTTGAGCAATGTGTTTGAATTATTCTCAGATGGTGAATCCTAACATCATTAGTGGTAACTAATGAAGAAAAACCTAGTTTTAAATTGAGACCATTTATTTTAGCATTGAGTGATCAAACTAGAGCATTTTATGTTATTTCTAACAATGTGGTATGGAAAGATGAAAATTTTAGTTATATTCATGTTCTTTTGGAAGAATATGATCATAAAAAGATTAGAGATTTCAAGAGAATTGATCTGGTAGATGACACAAAGATTTAGGGCAGAGTAGGCTATCCTAGGGCATAAGGGTTTGGATGCTTGAAGTGATTTTTCTATATTTCATGATGAGAAGATAATTAAGATAGTTTTGAGCACAATCACGAGGATTGTCTATGGTTGGATCGACCATATAAAATTTTGAAGTTGGCCCTAAGTGACTTAAGCGGTTTGTGTTCATTCAAAACCGTACCTTCTTTGAAGCTCATCAAGAATGATGAAGTGAACAAGCTCACTGGTGTTGTGATTGGCAAGAGAGCCTTGAAAATTGATATTATTGATGACTTGGTAGTCAAGTATACAAACATGGGTATTTCATATAAAGTCTACTACATGACTCATGAAGGTTTGAATTCCTCTACAGTTGTGTATGTGGCTTATAAGACAGTAAAAGAGAATGTTGACTATGATTTATGTGAATTGTTGAGGTGACAATTGCTAGATAACCTTTGACTAATGAAGACTAATTTATACCCCTTCCAGTATGGATTACTCATTGTGTGTTTAGTATTTTACTTTCTTAATGCATTGCTTGGATTGAACAATATAGTATAGAGAAGAGATGTTTTTGTAAGCACTCAAATTATTTAGGATATTTCGATAGCTTGAATGACTGTGATGTTACCTATTATAAGTTCTTTTTGGATATCTGAAAAGTGTTGATTATGAGGAATCGGATTCCTCCTAAGATTGTTGAGTGGTACAAAGATGATATTACTTTTCTAGTGGATAAGGACAACTATTTCATTGAGGTTGTTACTCCTAGAACTTTATGGGTAGATAAGCTTCCTTATGAAGTATCTAAAGATGAGTGGATGGACATTATGGAAATATTTCTTAAGATGCTAGAAATATGTGAAAGCAAGAAGGTTTGAGACTTTTGAAGAGATTATGAGTAAGTGTAGTAGAAAAAATCTAGCAAGATTGAATTTGTGTTGAAAGGAAAGAAAATAAAAAAATCATCTAAGGAAGCATCTGCTTTTTCCTCTAAGGTGTCAAAAGGTAAAAGAATATCAAAGGGATCTGCAGAAGGTGTCATTTTTCAGAGTGGTGAATAAAATTTGGAGAAGGTTAATGTACAAAAGAGTGCTTGGGGCTATGAATTTGGCAATTTCTTCTCTTGCCTCTTTTGAGGAAGGTACATTTGATGAAAATAGAGTTCTTGAGATGCTTGTGAATCATGTTGGTTTTAAAAGAGTCAGCGAAAGTATCTCACTATCCCATCCTATGATGAGGATAATATTGAATAGGCTTGTGTTACATATTTTCTCCAAAACAATCTTGTTTCTGTAAATGTTGTTGATGTTATCCCAAAAGTGTTGATAGAATTGCTGGTTGAGGGATGGCTACATTTGCCAAAATATATAGTGAATCCAATTAACCTTTCACTGAAGGAAATGTATTGGAGAAGATGACTAAAAGGTTCCTGAAGGCACATCATGGTATCAAGTTGAATTTGATTAATTTCAGGAATATGATAGACAATCAATGCATCTCAGTTGTACATATATTGTTTAAGGTGGCCTAAAACTATGAAGAAATTCAAAGGTGAGATAAAATCCATTGAGTCTCAGCTTATAGAGTTGGCCCTATCTTTCAATTTTTACAAAGATGCTAATGGTGCTATGAGGTGCACGACTCAAGATCTTCATTTTCAGTTGGCCATGAGACAAAAGCAAAGAGAAGATTATGTGAAATTATTTTGAGGACTCAAAGATGTCATAGAATTGCAGTTGTCCTTATTTCTTAGACTATTAGCTAATGCAGAAAAAGTTGAATAAAGTGTGTTTAATTCCAATATCTTTGATGATGTAGTAAGTTTGTGTTGATTTTGAATGTCAAAACAAGATCCTATATGCTTCTATGCATGTTTTGAACTCATCATTTATTTGTTTAAAGAATCAATACAAGGAAATCTAGCCCGAAAATGTTTGATCGACATTTCTTTTTCTCGGATGTTTTCTAAATAATTTTGTTGAAGGAGGTTGAAATTTTGGTTCGATATGTTCATATTTGGTCTAAGGTGTTTACCCTTTGTCATTGTTGTCAAGGGGGAGAAATATTGTTAGGGGGAGATGAAATATCTTCTTGTTTTTGCCATCAGATTGTTGTAAATATGGATGTCATTGTTGTCATTGATGCCAAACCTTTGTCAATCTCATGTTGCCTTGGTTGTTATTGGTGATTAGGATATGGATAGGTTAAGTTGATGTGCAATGTATTTGGTTGATGATTCAGGTGTTTGTTTTCTTGATACTATGCTACAAAAATATCTACAATTTCACATTGTGTTAACAAGATGATATGAAATGATGTTTCAATATGTTTCTAGAGATCTAGAATTCTTCACCTCGTCTATAAATTTTTTTTTTATTTGAGCTTAAGAAACTTATCAAGTACCAGAATATGTATTTGTATTGGTTGTGTCTCGTGATTATATAAGTCACTATTTTTTATGTGACAAATGTCTTGGTTCCTTTGGGTGAACCACTTTATTTCCTTTTGGTCTGGGATTAGATAGTGTGTTTTGTAGAACAAGTTTTGTATTGATTTATGTACTTTGGTCTGAGCAGTTGGGTGTAAAATATTTTTGATATTGATTGGAAGGAGTGTCGACTTGGTGTGAATCCTCACAAATCCCTTTTACCTTCTGGATAATTTATTGTTAGGTCGATACTATGTACATGTTACATACTATTTTGGCTGACCTAGTGTTGCTTGTTTTTTTATCCAATTGGTACATATACTAAGTAGATTGACTATGTTATAAGTGTAAAGTGTGTGCATGGATTTATTTATGTGTATGTGACATGGATATAGGGAGAAAGATGAATGACTGATAGATTCAAAATGAGTAAGTGCATTTTTAAGATTCAAAGGTGTACAAAATAGACAACTGAGTATATTTAGTGAACTATTATCTATATTCTTAAAAAGTCCTTTTATATATAATTTTATCTTCTATTCCTACTATTTTATGAGATCATTTTTTTATCTTTCCCTGGAGAAGGCATCTTTAGTTGAGAGTCTCCTTTTTTATCTTTCCTGAGGTTGTGTGCCTCAATCTACAAGTTTAGAGAATTAAGTTCTTTTTGGTAGGAAGTCTTGTTTATTGTAAAACTATTACTAGATACCGCGAGTTTAATTCTTACCACATTTTTTCCTAGTTTGGGTTTTCCATGTAAAAATCTAGTGTTCTTGTGTGGATATTTTAATGTTATTACTATTTACTTTCAACTCACTGCTATGGATGAATGATAAAGTTAGAATCACTTGAATTTGGTAATATTTTATGAATGTTGATTCACCCCCCCTCTCAAATTCCACTAGTGTTCAAAAATTGGTATCAAAGATTTGGTTCCTAAAGAGTCAACTTAACCATTAAGGTAGACCTTGGATTTGAACACTATGATTGAATTAAAATTGAATGACATGGATGATATGGATCAAAATGGATGGAACAATGTGGATGGTATAGTTGACATGGAAGGTGAATTGAGATCTTCTTTGGTAGACTTAGATGATAGAAAATAGAAGCATAAGAAGGTTATTGATGAATTTGAAACTAAGCTCGATGAGAAGACTAGAGAATGTGAAAAGATTTTAGAAGAGGTTGTCAAACTTAAGAAGGAACTAAAAGCTTCAAAATATCAAATTGATAATGAATTAAATCTCAAAGGTGGCAGTGAAGTATTATATGTTGTTCTCGATTCTCGAAGACTCAATAAAGATAAGAGTGGACTTGGCTTTGAGGAAGGTGAATGTTTTAAGAAAGACAAAGGAAAAGACAATGTTAAAGATATCAAAGATAAAAAAGATAAAGCTTTAGAAACTCAAGGAATGTATGGAGAAATCTCTTTCTCCTATCAAGTGTTCTTCTTTTAATGGCAACTATTTTTCATGTAATATATTTGGACATAGTTCTAGTGAATGCAAAAGTGAAAACTAAAATCAATAAATTGGTATAAGATGTTACTCTTGCAAAAAGTGTTTTCATAAGGTAACTGAATGCAGAAGTAGAGTGATAAGGAATAGATATCCAAATTTGAGTCATGTTCGTACTTATAATGCAATGTGTTATGATTGTGATATAGATGGACATAAATTTGTTGAGTGTAGGACAAATAAAAGATTTGGGAACATAGGATGAATGGTAGCAAACCTAAAAGAGGTTTGGTATGTCATAGCTATAATAAGATGGGTCACATTGTGAGGCATTGTGGAAGTAGAACCGAAAAATTTAATGGTTTGAAAGGAAAAATGATATCAATAAGGAAAAGGAGAAGATGAAGATGAAATGGGTGAAGAAATAAGATGTTAAGACTAAAGAAAGGACTGGGGATGGATCAACACCTTCTATGGGTGCACACCCATCTTTAGGTAATTAACTTAGATAGTTGTGTTTGAGGGGGAGATCTTTAAGAATATCTTTTATCCCCTCTTCGTTTAGTGTTGGATTTCTCTTAGCACTACAAACGTATGAAATTTATTTCTAATGGATTCTAACCAACTTTTGTGGTTCAAAATTTTTTTGGTGGTCCTACGAGTATATAGTATATCAACTTCTTTGAAAAACCCTAATTTATGATTATATACTAGTTATTCAAAAGCCATTTGTGAAATCACAATTGAAGAGCATAATTGTGCAAGGAGAAGTGAAGAATATTTGTTCAAGGTATTTTTTTCTTGTTTCAATTATTCTCAGATGGCGAATCCTAACTTCATTAGTGGTAAGAGTGAAGCAAAACCTAGATCCAAATTTTGACATTTATTTTGGCATTGAGTGATCCAACTGGAACATTTTATGCTATTCCTAACAATGTTGTATGTAAAGAGGACACTTTTGGTTATATTCATGTGTTCCTTTAGAAGAATATGATCATAGAAATATTAGAGATTTCAAGAGAACTAATTTGATAGATGGTGCACAAATATTTAGGGTGGAGTATGCTATCATAAGACACAAGAGTTTGGATGCCTAGAGTTATTTTCCTATATTTCATGATGAGGAGATAATTAAGATAGTTTTGAGAAAAAGTCATGAGGATTGTCTATGGTTGGATGGACCATATCTTTTGGAATGCACTGATACTGGGAGATCTGAGAGGGGGGGGGGGATGAATCAGTTATCTCACTAGCACAACACAATGAAAGATATAACATGTAAGAACAACACACATAACACCAATATTTTGATGTGGAAAACACGGAAAGGGAAAAACCACAGTGATAAATCCTACCCACAATCAGATGAATACTCTGCAGTAGTATAATGTACAATTACAATGGGGTTTGCACCTACAGAAAGGCCAATAGCCCAGAGCACACTACTCATCACAAAGGGAAGTCTCACTGACTTACATAAACATTGGACTACAATCCTAAAAGAAATGAACTGTGAAAGTATCATATGCTAATTCTTGATACAGTTCCGATTAAGGGGTAAGTGCAAGGTAATGGGTCACAAATTAGCAGAAGTCTACGCATTGGAAAACGTTCTCTTAGAAATGAGGGCCCATTTTCAAAAAATGGGGGCTTGTTTTTGCTTTGGGCCCCTGAGGCAAAAAGTAACGACAACCCGAGGTGAAACTAAACAGGCCCCCGTTTTGTTCTCAAATGAGGGCCTGCTTTCTAAATCCGATTTTACCCCTTTTTTTCGAGGCACATTTTGTCATTTTCACCTGCACAAGTAAGAAAAGGAGATAAAAAATGGGCCCCCGTGTTATGGACTCCATTTAAAGCCTCCACTACTATCCCAGGTACACATTCGATCATCCATTTTCACATTTTGTAATTTTCTTGTATATTTTTCTCATTTTTTGGGTATTATTTAAGTTTTTTTTGGTGTTATTTAAGTTTTTTTTTTGTGTTATTTAAGTTTTTTTCAAAGTAGCCTATAAGTAAATTTATTTTTTATATTTTAAAATTCTTAATTTTGATTTGAAATATTCTTCAACAGTTAACCCTAAACCCTAAACCAAAATCAACAAATTTACAAATCAAAACCAAATCTAGATAGTTAACAAAATAAAATATCAAAGTTACAAGATACAAGATATCTCTCAAACATCAAAACCAAAACCAAATCAAAACAAAAGTAAATGAAAATCAAAACAAAACCGTAAGTAAATGGAAATCAAAACCAAAACCAAATCGAAACAAAACCAAAACTAAATGGAAATCAAAACCAAAACCAATTCCAAACCAAACCGAAACTAAATGGATGTATCAAAACCAAAAGCAAAACAAAATATTCATTAAGAATTAGCCATTGACATAGTCAAATTATTATAGATTTCATAACTATTTTCCTATTATTCCATGACATGATATAATAGGACTAGTTATGGACCTATTATGGCATGGCATGGCATAATAGGACATACTATGCCATCATGTCATATTAAGGCATGTCATGGCATACTAGGACACATTATGCCATGATGACAAATTATATTCCTCCTATGTCATGTCATGGTATGATAGGACCAACTATGGACCTATTATGCAATGTCATGGAATAATAGGACATGTTATATGGACCTATTATGGCATAATAGGACACATTATGTCATGATGGCATAATGTGTCCTATTATGGCATAATAGGTCCATAGTTGGTCATGTCATACCATGACATGGCATAATAGGTCCTATTATGCCATGATATGTCATAATAGGTCCTATTATGCCATGACATGCCATAATAGGTCCTATTCATGGCATAAAGGTCCTATTATCCCATTTCATGGTATGATAGGACCAATTATGGACCTATTATGCAATGTCATGGCATAATAGGACCTATTATGCCATTATAAAAATGTTGCATGTTGCACCATGTTGTCTCAAAAATGTAATCCTGACAACAAAAACCATACTAGAACTATCAAGATCTTTCCATTAAGATATGTTAGTTTTCTCACCAATCACATCACCATCTACATGCAAGATAGTTAATGAATTCATGAAATCCATAGTGAAAACAATAGAGACATCAAGAGACTTTACTTGTAGTAATATTTGATCCACTAAAGTAAATTTCAATTCATCTTTCAATATTAAATTTGTGAGACTTGGGTTAAATGTTTCTAGGAATTATTTTTTTAGGTATTGGGCCTTTCAACCAATAAACGAAAAAAATTTAACCACTTTTAGCAAGCCACCATTCCAATTCTTTAAATTGAACATATGTACCAAAATTATTCTTAATCCTCATTAGGCAATACAAAAGTTACCACTAATAGTTATTGGTACCTTTCTAGTGCCTTGGATCATTTTTAGGTGACCATGTGGCCTTTTGGACTATTCTAGTGGGTTATGGGAAGTCAAAAAAATAGGAGAGATACATTTTAAATTTCATGGATTAGACAAAATCCATAATTAAAACCACAATTTCAGCTACTGGACATTGGGGTAACGAAAAATTATATTTACAAGGGGGAAATCCAAATGTATAACCTTAAGTAATTAACATTACAAGCTTCAAATTTTAGATATCAAGGTTTAGGCTTAGGTTTATGCCATGTCATGGCATAAAGGTCCTATTATGGTCCTATTATGTCATGTCATGGTATGATAGGACCAATTAATGGCATAATAGGACACATTATGCCATGATGGCATAATATGTCCTATTATGCCATGACATTTCATAATAGGTCCATAGTTGGTCCTATTATATCATGTCATGGCATAATAGGACCTACTATGCCATGACGACATAATAAGTCCTATTATGCCATGGAATTGCATAGTAGGACCTATTGAGCCATGACATGACATGATTTTCTCGAATTGCCAACTTCATCATCTAATTCATCTCCAACATTGAAGTACTAATTCAACATGTTTACTTAGTATGATAGGACCAATTATGGACCTATTATGCCATGTCATGGCATAATAGGACCTATTATATCATGCCATGGCATAATAGGACCTATTATGCCATGATGGCATAATAAGTCCTATTATGCCATGGAATTGCATAATAGTCCACCTATTATGCCATCATGGCATAATAGGTCCATAATAGGACCTATTAAGCCATGACATGATAGGATTTTCTCGAGTTGCCAACTTCATCATCTAATTCATCTCCAACATTGAAGTGCTAATTCAACATGTTTACTTAGTAAATGACTACTTAGAGAGGTTATCATCTAATATATTAGTACTATTCCAACACAAAGTACTAATTCAACATGTTTATCAGAATTGTGACTAATTATTTATTATATAAATTACTTAATATATTTTGATCTTATTTTACTTTTTTTACAAGTTCATGTATGGAATATTTTATATTGATTTTAATAGTTGATGCATTTTACAAGAAATGAATGCATTAAATTGAATATATAATAGATATATGAAGTTTCAATGAAAGTTTGTATTAAGTTTTGTGCGCAAATTTTATATTTAAAGATTCAATAGTATGTACATGTATACTTTTTTAAGTTCAATATAATATTATATTTCATGTGTATCTTATTCAATAACATAGAAATTTTACTATTTATAAATTCTTTTTTTTAACTAAAATAGATTCTTCTTTGACATGGAGTTGTATATCTTTATATATGTAGGAGCTCTTTGTTATCATGGATGTTTTTGACATAGATGAATTGTTAGGTGAGAATCCCCCACCACAATGCCCTCCTCCTCCTCCTCCTCCTCCACCACCACCACCACCACCACCTCCACCTCCACCTCCACCTCCACCTCCACCCCGTAGATTAGATTGATCCGATCATCCCCCCCCCTCCCCCATCTTCTAAAGTTTCCAAAATCAATGCAAATTGTTGTCGAGTTAGTTAGATCAGTTGATTCTCAATTAGATCAATTTCATAGACGACGACAAGAGTTGCGTGATTTTTATGCTGATGGATTAACTTATGGGCAGATCATTGGTCTTAGAATAACCAAATCTCATTTATGTCCATATTTTACTAACCCAAAAACAAGAGAACCAATGCAACCTACCTAGAAAAGAATTTCAATTAAGTGGTGTGATCATCCAGAATTGGCTAGACACTTTTGGGATAGATGGTGGATGGTCTTTGATTATCCACCACATTGTAATTATGAGTTCCCTTTATATTTTTGAAGAAATTATACTGTGAGTTTGTAATGCACCAAAAACCAAATTATTTTGATATTAAGTCATTCCAAGGGTTGGTCGTGGAATACCACAACATAGATTAGGGACACGCAGTAATAATCCCATACCAGATCCACCCATGGTTCCACTTGTTGCTCCATCAATTCTTGTACATGTGCAGAATACATCATTCATTTCAACATTAGATGCTTTGACTTCCCTCATAGGTAACCTAAGTGAGGAAGCTGCACACATGGCATTCGCTACTCGATTGATGCCACATATGTGTATGAGTTGTCATCGATTATGTGTAGGTCCTATTGCTAATCCAGGATCCGCTTCAATTGTAGCTAAGCATGATGCAATAGATGATACTATGATGACATCATATATGGATTTTCTTTTCTCTAATGATCATCTTGAGTAGGTATAGATATATATACATGTACATGTCAATCTAATACTTCATTAAATATAGGTATTAATTAAGTGCATATATTTTTTTTATACAATCTAATACTTCATTAAATAAATTTGGTTTATGTAGATAAGGACTACACCAAATGTTCGAGTCAATATTGCATCTACTCCTACACAACTTGGCACACCTTTGGGGGTAAAGTATCAATTTCTATCTATACATTATACTGGCCTTTTAATTTAATATGTTATCATCGTATACTATATAAATTTTCATGTTGATACATTGAATTCTTCTTTCTCTAGGCTTCAGGTCATGAGGGACCCTCCACATCACATCGAGAAGAGGGTGTGACAACTGTGACACCATCTATTGTATGTATATTATAATTCATAAATTAAATATGTTCTTACAACATTGTAACTTAACTTGAAATTATTTAATACACATATATATGTTCAATAAATATGATTTCATTAAATGCATATTTGCAGGTGGACACTACTATCAAGATTGGTTATCCTCATCATTTTTATCAAAGCCAATTTGAACACACATCGACATCCTTTGAAGTCTTAATATGTAATACTTAATTTGACCTTATTTTGACTCTTAATTTGACATTTAATTGGACACTTTGAAATTGACCTTGTACAAGACTTAGCTAGCACTACATTTGGCATTGATTTCAATGTACATACATGTCAAGGTGCACAACATAATGCTAGGGGAGATGAGCAACCTTATGTACGATATTTTATTATATGATTATTTAATCAAATTATAAATAATCATTTTTATTTAATAAAAAAATAAACACGTGTATGTGCTCATGTTCGTTATATCATGTTTCTTATCTTGTATACAGGATGGCACAACTCCTGAGCATATAGTACATGCATAACAAGTTACTGGAGTTGATGTGCACACGCATATCGTGGTAAGTTTGTAACTTAATGTATGAATTCCAACTGTATTTGAT
Source organism: Cryptomeria japonica (assembly GCF_030272615.1). Classification (NCBI taxonomy): domain Eukaryota; kingdom Viridiplantae; phylum Streptophyta; class Pinopsida; order Cupressales; family Cupressaceae; genus Cryptomeria; species Cryptomeria japonica. The sequence continues at coordinate 226,483,523 of NC_081406.1, forward strand.
AAATGATTATCTTTTAATAGTTAATCAAGTATTTTAATATTATTTTTTCCTTGTACAACATGAGATGAGTGGATCTGGTCCACGTCTCGGGGAGAAGAGACCATGAGATGTTATTGATGATAGCACTTCTATTTTACTATTTATTTGGCTTTGATATGATGTAGGGTGGCTGCAAGAAGTTGAGTCCCACTTTTGGGCAAAAAGTGGAAGTGTTTTCTCTATTTTTCAAATTTTCTGTCGATTGATGTCAAAATTTGATGCACTTAGAGATTGAATCTCAAAATAATTCAGTACTAGAAAATGTAGTGCTCAGAGTCTACTTTTCAAATATGTAATTTATTTTAATGCCCACATGCTAGAAATCTGTTTTTAGTAGGCATGTTTAAAAACCAGTATTTCAAAATGCCTGTTTCAGGACCATACCACATATGTGTACGACCACCCTTTTTTGATACAAATAAATGAATTTTTGCAAATCCTTCTGGGAAATGATACCTAAGACACCAAATATTGATCAGAATATTTTTGCTTATTTTTTTATTGAATTTTTTTTTTAATTAATTTTTAACTGACAATAAAGTATATTTTCAAAACATCGGGTGTACGACCACCATAATTTGATGAAAATTTCATATTTTTCAATTTTATTTTTTTTAATATTCAGAAGAATTGTATGTAGATTGATGTCATATAATTTATTTTTCTAAAATCCTAAAAACAAAAAAGTTATTAAAGTTTTAGTGAACCTTGGTATTTTAGGTTTAGGTTCCACTTTTGATTAATAAATAATACAAAAATAATAAAAGTAATCTTATCACTATGAAATTTACATTTCTGAAATCAAGATGCTGAAAACTCTAATGGGTTTTCATTTCGTCAAAAAATTCAATCAGAAAGACCCTCAAAAAATTAGGCCAAGATAGAAATCTAATGTCGTTTTACCCTAGTCATTTTTTTGGAGGTCCAAGCATAGGCTTTGTCCCACCAAGCCTATCTCGAAGCAAAAAACAAAGCTGAGGGTTGTTTCCCACCCCTAATTTTAATAAACAGGTGCCCGTTTTTTAAATTCAAAAAATGGGCACCCGTTTCGCTTTGTACCAATGAAAGCGAAACAAGAACCCGTTTCATTCAATAATGGGCGCCCATTTCTAAAAAGATCCATTGGGCAAGAATCTAGCCCACAAGCACAAATCCCAATGATTGAATGATTTTTCAATCATTGCCTGACAAGTACGATCTGCAAAGAGAATGTTTTGATTAATCATTCTCTCTGTTTGTCTTATTGTCAATTTGGTAAGGAAATCAATTCGAATTCAAATTTTGGTGTAGCCATGGGATCAAATCAACGCAAGAAGAGGCAAAGGAAGGTTCTGACAACTAAAGAGATTGCAGCAAATAGGGAGAAGGAGGCAATGCGTCAACAAGAGAGAAGATCAAGAATGAGAGAAGGAGCTTCAAGTTCCACAATCATTTTAGAAGAGGAGAACATCAATGAGACCATAAATGTTGACGAAGGAAACATAATAGAACCATTTAATTCAGGTGCATTTTCTAATCCATTATTGGATACATGTATGTCTTCACAACCCTATGTTTTATCTCATGAAGAAATTGGTGATTTAGTAGAAGCAGGTTACTTATTAAATGAAATTCTAATTGAAAATCAAACCCCAAATGAAATTAGAACTCAAGTTGAAACTAAAATTAAAAACCAAGTTGAAACCCCAAATGAAACTAGATCTCAACTTGAAACTCCAAATGAAATTGAAAATCCACCTGCAACTAAAACCAATAATGTGTATGTAGACATGGAAACACCAATTGAAAATGAAACATCTTTGAATTATAATCATCTTCTTGAAAATTTTGAAATTAAAAGTGATGTACTAGACAACCTTCATGGCTTGGTTTCATGGAGACAAATTAGGACACATGCAAATAGATTGTTTAGACATTTTTTTATAATAAGAAATTTGGGTTTCAATGTCAATTAATGGTACAACTAATTAAAATGACTAAAATGCAAAAAGTGATAAAGAAGTTAGGCTTTTATGTCAAACCCAAGAAGAAGGAGGAGTCTTTAAAACAAGTTATATCGATTGTTGCTAGCGCCTTTGATACAATTGGAAAGAAAAGTCGTTCTAAAGATAAAAATGCAGCACGACGGGCAATAACAACAGCTTTAGTAAGCCAAACAACTTCTAATAAAAGAATGATGAGTAACATAAGTGGATATCTTAATATTCATTGCAAAACTTTGTCAAGAGCTGTAAAAAGAAGATGTAATTTTGAAATTGATCCGACAAACAAATTGTGGACTTTTAGTGGTAGACTACCAAGGTCTGATATGAAACTTACTGGTGGAGTCAAAAAATTTATCAAAAATTTCTGGCACGATAATATGAGAGTATCACCTAATGTTAGAGATGTTCTTAAATTAAGAGTTGGGTCAAACATTCGTGATCCACATCCAAAACACCTATTGGACATGACTCAAACTGAATTGTATAAAAAAAATTTGGATGATAAGGTGTTGACTATTAGCATTTGTCAAAGGTCTTTTGAAAAGTGTAAACCTTGGTATGTTCGAATTAACAAGGAAAGAGTCACATGTTGTTGCAAAACTCATGTTCAATTTCACTACCATTATGATGTATTTCGATATATATGTGTTACCATGCATAGTAATGGAATGTTCCAAGAATGTGCTATAAATATACCACCTGAAACTATAAAGGAGTTTATTTCAAGTTTGTTTTGCAACCCACTAAATGAACAAAAGTTTATTTTCAATGCATGTGTTTCTGGTGTATGTGATATATGTGGCAATCTTGCATTGTTGGATGAATGTTTGCATGAAAATCTTTCAAATGATTTTGGACAACCATTAGTTGATGTTAAAAGATTTAAAACTATTGAGTATCCACTGAAGGATGGAAAGGTTAGAAAACGATGCGATCTAATCACTGAAAAACTTAGTGTTCATGCATTTATGAATGAATTCAAGAGTAACATTGTACCTAAATATGTTAAACACACTCAAAATGCTAGATGGCTCGATGGTCAGTTTCGAATATGTAAGGATACATTTCCTATTGGTAATATACTTTCTGTTGTTGACTTTGCAGAGAACTACACGCTTGCACCATAAGATGAGGTCCAATCACAATACTACAATTCAATGCAAGTATCAATTTTTGTCCATATTGTCTATAGGCATGCACCAGATAGTACAGAAGAGGATCGCAAAATTTTGAGAGAGTACCATTTCTATATGAGTGATAATAAATTACACTCATTTGAGTTTGTCCAGTTTTGCTTCAAGACCTTTTTTGAGAATTTGAGGGAGAGAGAAATTCAGATGACACAACATCTAATATGGTCTGATAATTGCACAAGGCAATTCAAGAATGCTAGAATGTTTTATTGGTTGAGTAGGATTCATAAGAAAATTAATATCGAACACATGTGGAGTTTTTTTGAGGCTGGACACGGGAAAGGAGAACATGACGGTACCGGTGCATGTGTTAAGAGAGCCCTTTGCAAAGAGCAACTCAAATTCGAGGAAAAGGCTAAATTTAAAAATGCAAGTGCAATTGTGGATTGGTGTAGTGCAAATTTATCCATAGGATCAAGTTAGAACTCTACAATTAGACTTTTCTTCTGGCTAGTTAAAGAGGAGAATATCCTTCCAAGATATGATTGTGATACAATCAATGGGTCAGCTAGATGGCATTCATTTAAGATTTCTAATTCTAACACTTGGACTATATGGACTAGAGAGCTTGCATGTTTTTGTCAGTTTTGTGTTGCAGGTGAATGGGAAGAATGTGAGAATACGGAATGGGTTGAAGAATGGCAACACAAATCCTTAACACCTACTGAGACACAATATGAAGATGTTAAAAGAAATCAAGACCCCGATCATGCATTTGCATTAGAAGATTATGATCGTGTTTCAGACCTCATACAACCTGGTAATTTAATTCAATTTATTGTTTATAACTTTAAATTATATATTTTTATGTATTGTCATATAATTTATGATTTCATATTTGAATTATAAATTCTAACAAGTTTTATTTCTACATGTACTTAAATTTGTTTTCTAGGACATGTGTATGTTGTTGTTGCACCTGAAGATAATGAAGACAAATTTGGTTTCATAAACAACATAATAACAAAACAATGTATCACATATATAATCGCTAGAGTGCACCAAATCACATAACACAACTTGATATCATAATAGAAAGGAAATGACATAATAAAAAGTCTGCATAGACTGTACAATGCCTTGCATGTTGTTTGCAAGGCGTAACAACTGAGGAGGTGGATGAGGCTCATGCCTAATAGTATGAATATCTCTAATCAAAGCATCAATATTCATCCTAATTATCTATCTCAACTGATCGGGAAGAGGTGGAGGTGGAGGTGGAGGTGGTACTAGACCTAATAGCTCATCTATCTCAAACTCATCCATCATGTGAAACTAATCTGCATATATATACAAACATGAAAATTTACAATTACAATTACAAACATAAAAATTTACAAATACAATTACAAACATGAAAATTTACATTTCACCTTCCAAAAAAACTTATAATTAAATACAGTTTAGCAACTTAAATTTAAAAAAGGAAACTCACATAGATCTATAATATTATTAATAGGTGGGTAATAATAAGCATCATTTAAGAAATATTATCCACTTAAATCAAAGTATAAGAAAAATTCTACAAAATAAAACATCATAATGCCCATGCAACTCAAACAATACTTTTTAACATCTAAAGATGAATTAGGATAAGTTTCATCAAAATCATAAAAATAATCATAAGTTTTAAACTCATTTAAGTTATATCTATGAACTTTTCAATACATGTAAGTTACTTTGTTGTGTTCTTTTCTAGAATCATTGGATGATTTAGTGATTGTAACTAGTAGTACTACACTAAGTTGAAGCTTGAATAAATAGTAGGTTCTCTACTCTTGGAGGAGTTAAAACAAAAATAAAATTGTATTGATCTATATTTGATTGTTATTTTTATTAAATCTACCACTAGTGTGATTTATTGTCCTCTTAACTTAAATCAAGCTATGTAAATTTAAAGCCTCGTAACTTTTTGATAGACAGCATATTTTTTCATGCTTCATGTGGCATTGAAAAGGTGGTTCATAAATCTTCATAGATCACACAATTATTTTCTAGAATATTCCCTCGTATTTAATATTTTATTTTTTGTGATTTCACATTCTAGTCATTTACTTGGACATCTTAATCATTGACCATGTAGGAGTGATTTGATCTAGTATCAAGATCATGATTCTATGTGTATTGCATTGGATATTGATTTCCCCCACACTTTGGAATATACTTTAGGAGATCCATGGAGACCCACATATCTCTCCATTTCTAGAGGATCCTATTATAGATTGTTTCATTCCCTTTGTAGATGAAGATCACATACCCTTCGAAGGTGATACTTAAGAGGAAATTTATTATATCATATTAAATAATTTATTTACTTAAGATCAACTTTTATTTACATATTAAATAATTTTCAAAATATATTTTAATTATGTACATCAATTATATCAATTAGAATAAACATTTGGTAATTTGAAATGCAAGCAATTATCATAAAAAATTTAGAATCAATTCATTCTAAATGTAAAATGATACATACACATATAAATATATAATCAGTTTTTAAATTTAATATATACTTGGCAAAATAAATTTATATAGAAGTGTAAATTTTAAAGTAATTTAGTGGGGTTTATAATGAAACCTATCCAAGAAAATTTGTCATATATCAGAATAAGATATTTTATCTTACCATATAAATTAAGGATCATGACTCACAAGATTGCTATATATTTGTGTTGTAAACAAAATATGTAAAATACGTGTACTAATAAAAAACATGTTTCTTTATAAAAGAAAAGATATGGACAATTTCCTATAAGATACAAATGGAAAATAAATACATAACTCATCTACCCTATATAGACACCACCCTCAACTCTCCGTTCTTGTTGGTTCTTATTTTACTATTTCAATTAATGTTTTCACATAATATAATACATTCACTTCCACAACACACTCTACTATTTTCATGTGCATTTTGCAAACCAACAACACTTTACTAATATTGCTATAAATAAGATTGCAATACCTCAAACTCTTGATGTACACCTTCTATTTATACTTTATTTCTTTCCATTTGAGGCAAGTAGGTCACTAAGTCCAATCCTTTCGAGAAATCAACAAACATTTCTTAGACAACCCTACCTTGATTCTCCCTTAACAATTTTCATGTCCATAATTAAAAGGATTCTTAAGATCCATTTTCATAAGCCTACATTAGTAATGAACATAATTAGGTTGAAGAAAAACCCCTCTTAGATAATTTTTTTTGTGATGTTACTTACCTCCATACTTATCTCTTCTAGTGCAACTTTCATGAATCCTAGAGTTTATTTTGATTTGTAAATAAAGATTTGGTTAAACCTTTTGGAAAATAAATTATTACAAGGTTTTTGATCCTTTCCTTTCTCTATGTTTATTATACTTATCATCCAATCCAATGGAAAAATACACTCTCCTATAACCAAAAAAACTAAATTTAACTCTGAAAGCTCCAATTAAAAACTAAATATATGTTCCATTTGATACAACACTGCTAGGAAAAACACTAATCACTAAGCACCATTTAATACCATAAGCACCAATAACACTCCTTCAAATTTTATAGCACCACCTTTATTAAGTTAATCCATTAAATTAGCATTCTACAAAATGAACACTAATCTAATGAAATTAAAACCATTTGTATTTAAAACTTATAATTCTCCTTAATAGAATCCTTATCAAACCTCAATAATAGTTAAGGAACATTAATCCATGGTGTCCAACTCAATTGCTTAGGACATGAAAACATTAAAATTTCTGACACTAAATATAGCCACCATTACTAATGCTTAAGGTGGTTGATAGCATACATGTTACTCTAAATGTTTTTTTGAGCTAGGAATCATGGTATATTGCCACTATTGAATCTTAATCCAATGTTGTATTGACTAAGTAATCAACCAAGATAGTCAAATTTCTCCTGAGACTTGTTCATTTTTTTCTATTTAGGGTTTACCGTTCATTTTTTTCTATTTAGGGTTTAGTGTTCATTTTTTTCTATTTAGGGTTTAGTGTTCGTTTTTTTCTATTTAGGGTTTAGTGTTTGTTTTTCTGTTCGGGTTTATCGTCAGTTTTTTGTGTCTAATGTTTATTGTTCGTTTACATTTTTGTTTTTTGTTTTTTGTTTTTCGTCTACGGTTTTTACTATTCATGTTTTTTGCAATATTTGAAAACTAAAAACTATTTTAAACATGAACTAAAATAAAATAAAATAAAAGATGATTTTCAAACTTTAAAACATAAAAATTAAAAATTAACAATACATTAACATTTTTTTTTATGAAAAACAATAAAAATAAATAAAATAGAATATAAAAAATAAAACTAAATACCTGGAAGGAGGTAAAAATGGTCTAGGGGGTCAGCTAGGGTGAAAAAAATGGGTACCCATGCTCCTCAGAAATGCCTACCCATTTTCCAAATAGTGAAAATGATGGAAAATAGGTTAAAAAAAAATAAAATACATTTAAAAAATGGGTGCCTGTTTAGCTTCAGGAACCTGTTTCTTTATGGCTCAGGCACCCGAAGCTAAACGGGTGCACCCGTTTCTAGCGGGCTCATTTTCCAATGCACGGACTTCCGCAGGATTGGGACCCAACTTTGTGCATTTACCCTGTACATGTACTATTTTATATGATATGTACTTTTTTATGGACTTTATACATTTGTTTACACGTGTACTTATTTTTTAACATTGTATATATTGTCTTGAACATGCACATACTTTATATATATGGATAGTTGCATAATAGGATTAGATCATATATATATTTTTGGACTATATATATATATATGCACATTAGATATAGATATTATGTGGAGTTCATCATGTTACTATCCAAATATATATGGATTATGTGGGCTTGAAATTTTATTTATGGAATTTTATTTAAATAACTTGTGATTAGATAAAATAAAGGTGTACATCATGAACTAACAATGATGATAAGACCAAAGTATCAAAACATATCTTATAATTATAACATATTTTGAAATAAATTAAAAAGTATTAATCATCATATAGATACACAAAATATATAATTAAATATATAATTACCATTACAATAATAATGATGATAAGAGAAAAGTATCAAAACATAGGTTTAAATATAGAATTACCATTTCAATAACAATTATGATAAGAGAAAAGTGTAAGGAACAAAGTAGGTGGTATGGTGGGGTCCAACAAGTAGAATTAGTGTGCTATGTATGAAATTAAATTTACCCCATAGCATATATAATATATTGAATAAAACTTGATTAAAACATAATTATCTGATTCATAAATTTGACCAATAGTCTCTCATTTAGGTATATTACACAAAGTGTAATCAAGCAGACCTATATAAAATATTTGACTTCATCTCCTAAGGGACCTGCAAAAAAAAACATATCATATAAAATACACAATCATAGTTCAACATTCAAGTGCAAGAATATTACTTTACTCAAGTAAAGTTTAAAAATTTAACCTTGAACATATTTGTAAATGCACAAATAATAGTATTCATTGAAGCCATGATTAGTTTTTATAATGAGGATGTATTCAATTTAAAATACAACATAAAGCATGCATCGCGAATCTTCAAAGGGAGTTTCCTTAAGGGTACAAAATTAAATAACTTACTTGTAATTATTCAAAAAGAAACATAAAGTATGCACAAATAACTTGGTTTTCATTGATGCCTTCTTCTTGTGGTAGACCTGAAACAAAATTACTAGATTAGATTTAATAATTAGGATGCATGATTTAAAATTCTATATAAAATATACATCACGAATTTTAAAAGGGAGGTGGATTAAGGGTTCAAATTATAACTTACTTGTATATATTCATTCTGTTATACCATTTGTATCCTTTCTCTTTTACAAAGCATTTATAATTGTCTTGTGCTCTTCCATAGAGAGAGTCCATAATTATTTATTAGTAGGTCTGCCATGATATCTATCCAATTTTATATTATTTGCCACTATCAAATGCGAGTGATGTATAATCTTATTCTCTAATTCATAATATTCAAACATGGACAATCCATTCTTTTTTGTTAGATATTTGTGTAGCCAGGTGCCAACAACAACCACAGTTCTTGTTGGATAGTCATAACCATCATCATCTACTCGAGGAGTGGTTAGCTTATGTTTTGGCTCTACACATCAAGCCAACCAATACTCTATCCCCTCTTCATTGTCCTCTGGTGCAACAACAACATAGACATGTCCTGTGCACAAAACAATTTTATTTTAATATTTAATGAGATATAAAAACAAAAATATACATTGTAAGATTTCATATATGTACTATTTAATAAATCAAAACAAATTTCAAAAACAATTTTACCTTGTTGTGTAAGATTTGAAATGCGATCATAGTCATTTGATGAAAACATTTGATCCATATCTTGATCAATTCTTTCATGCAGATCATTTACATCTATGGGTGTCAATGATCTTTGTTGCCATTCTTCAACTTGTTCTTTATTCTCACAAAATTCCCAATCTCCGGAAACTGAAAACTGAAAAAATCAAGCAAGCTCCTTTGTGAATATAGTCCATGTGTTTGAATTAGAACTCTTAAATGAATTTCATTTAGTTGATCCAATGATGGTATTAAAATCATGTCGAATATGAATACTATCTTCCTCTACCAACCAGAAGAAACATCGAATTACAAAGTTCTCATTTGATCCTTTTGACAACTTTGAATTGCACCAATCTACAACTACACGAGCATCTTTGAATTTCACCGCATCCTCGAATTTCAATTTTTCTCTAGCAAGAGCTCTTTTTACACAGGCACCAACTCCATCGTGTTCCCCCTTACCATGTCCCGCTTCAAAATAACTCCATAAATGTTGGACATTGGTTTTCTTGTGAACTCTGCATAGCCAATAAAACATTCTTGCATTTTTTAATTGTCTAGTGTAGTTATCTGACCATAGCATATGTTGTTTCATGTCAATTTCTCTTTCCTTAAGATTATCATGAAATACCTCGAAGCAATGTTGAACAAACTCTGATGAGTGTAGTCGATTATCACTAACATTGAAATGATACTCCCTCAAAAATTTTGTGTTATCTTCTATACTGTCATGGTCATGTCTACATATAATGTGCACAAATATGGCAACTTGCACTGATTTGTAGTATTGTGATTGAGTTTCCTCGTGGTTTTAGAGTATAATTTTCTGCAAAATCCACAACTAATACTGTTGTTCCAATTGGAAATGTGTTCTTGCATATGCGAAACTATCCATCAAGCCATCAGGCATGTTGGGAATGTTTCACATATTTTGGAACAATATGACTTTTAAACTCACTGATAAATGCATTCACACTATTATGTTCTCTAATCAATTCTAAACGTTTCCCCATCTTTCCATCCTTTAAAGGGTATTTTATATTTTTAAATCTCCTAACATCAACCATTTTTTGTCCAAACTCTGATGAAACATGTTCATGCAAACATTCACCTATCAAAGAATAGTTCCCACATAAATTACAAAGGCCATAAATGTATGAACTAGAAAGAAATAATTGCTCATTATATGGTTTACAAAATAAACCTGCAATAAAAAATTTTATAGTTTCATGTGGAACATAAACACCACAATCCTGCACAAGATCATTACCATGCAACATACAACGTATATATCAAAAACATATCATAATAGTAATGAAACTGAACATGAGTTTTACAACAACAAGATATTCTTTGTTTATTAATTTTAACATAGTAGGGTTTTCATTTTTCAAATGATCTTTGACTAATTCATAAATTCATTAACACAGATTCATCACTAAATTTTTAAAAGAATTCAGTTTGAGTCATGTCAAGAAGATGTTTTGGATGAGGAGCATGAATTTTTGATTTCACCCTTAACTTTAAAAATTCTCTAGCATTTGATGAAACTCTAGTGTTATCATGCCAAAATTTTTTGATTAATTGTTTAGTTTCATCATTTAATTTCATGTCTGACCTTTGAAGTCTACCACTAAAACTCCAACAATGGTTTAGTGGATCAATTTCATTTGTTTCTCTTCTTTTGGCCACTCTTGACAAGGTTCTACGATGTAAGTTTAAATAGCCACTTATATCACTTAAAATCCTTTTACTAACAATTGTATTCTCAACTATAGCAGTTGTTATAACTCTACGTGTCGCATTCTTATCTTTAGATCGACTTTTTTTTCTGATAGAATCGATGGCACTAGCAAAAGTAGATACAACTTGCTGATATGATTCATCTTTTCTTTTTGGTTTTGCATAAATACCTCTCTTTTTTACAACTTTACGCATTTTTAACATTTTTATTAATTGTAGCATTAATTGACATTGGAATCCTAACTTTTTATTATAGAAAATTGTTTATATAATCTATTTGCATGTGTTCTTATTTGTCTCCAAGAAAATAACCCATTAAGATTATCTAGCACATTGCTATCAATAGTAAACAAATTGCATTCATTTTCTTTCAGAGAGGGCGGTGTAATATTTTTAATTTTTATTTATTTTCATATTGGTGTATTAAATGTATATCCAGCTTCATTTAAATCAGCAATTCGATTGGCATCATAGTCTTGTGGATTTAAAAACATACCAGGATTCACATCCACATCAACATTTGCATCAACAATCATACCCGTGTTTGGTTCTACATTTCTTGCATCCATCATGATCTCTTCAGTGGTCTCATCTACAACAGGCACTAAACTAGATGCTTCAGTGTTATTCAATTGTCGTTGTTGTGATCTTTGATCTCTTTGGCGTTTTACCTCCTCTCTTTGTGCTTGAATTGCATCCAATGTCATTGTCTTCCTTTGTTTCTTTTGACTTTTCTTAGAACCCATCTTTACAAACTCCTATTCAAAAAATAATATTTCTTTTTACTGAGTTCTTCTGAAATTTGTGTTAAAACGATAAAAAAAGTAGTTACAAATTCTATAAAAAATATTTGTAAGTACGGATTCCAATGATAATCTGGTAAATTGATGCGGGTGGCTGCAAGAAGTTGAGTCCCACTTTTGGGCAAAAAGTGGAAGTGTTTTCTCTATTTTTCAAATTTTCTGTCGATTGATGTCAAAATTTGATGCACTTAGAGATTGAATCTCAAAAAAATTCAGTAATAAAAAATGTAGTGCTCGGAGTCTGCTTTTCAAATATGTAATTTATTTTAATACCCACATGGTAGAAATCACTTTTTAGTAGGCATGTTTAAAAACTAGTTTTTCAAAATGCTTGTTTCAGGACCATACCACACGTGTACGACCACCCTTTTTTGATGCAAATAAATGAATTTTTGCAAATCCTTTTGGGAAAAGATACCTAAGACACCAAATATTGATGAGAATATTTTTGCTTTTTTTTTTATTGAATATATTTTTTTAATTAATTTTTAATTGACAATAAAGTATATTTTCAAAACATCGGGTGTATGACCACCATAATTTGATGAAAATTTCATATTTTTCAAAAAAAAAAAAAAATTATATTCAAAAGAATTGCATGTAGATTGATGTCATATAATTTATTTTTCTAAAATCCTAAAAACAAAAAAAGTTATTAAAGGTTTAGTGAACCTTGGTATTTTAGGTTTAGGTTCCATTTTTTATTAATAAATAATACAAAATAGTAAAAATAATCTTATCACTATGAAATTTACATTTCTGAAATCAGGACGCTGAAAACTCTAATGGGTTTTCATTTCGTCAAAAAATTCAATTAGAAAAGGCGCTCAAAAAATTAGGCCAAGGTAGAAATCTGATAATGTTTTACCTTAGTCATTTTTTTGGAGGTCCAAGCATAGGCTTGGTGGGACCAAGCCTATCCTGAAGCAAAAAACAATGCTAAGGGTTGTTTCCCGCCCCTAATTTTAACAAATGGGCACCTGTTTTTTAAATTCAAAAAACGGCTGCCTGTTTCACTTTGTACCATTGAAAGAGAAATGGGCGCCCAATTTGAAAAAAATTGGGTGCCCGTTTAGCTTTGGGCACTCAAACCAAAATAGACGCATGTTTCCAAAAAATGTGTGCTTGTTTTTGAATGGCTCGGGCACCCGAAGCGAAACGGGTGCCCGATTTGTAAAAATTGGGCACCCATTTCTAGCGAGCTCTTTTCCCAACCCGCGGACTTCCGCGGGATTGGGACCCAACTTTGTGCATTTACCCATGCAATCTATCCTTTTTTTTACAGTAGTGGTAATTTAGGAATGGGCCCCCATTTTGAAAATGGGGGCCCGTTCCTGAAACCAACAGTTAAAAAAAGGAACGGGCCCCCATTTTGAAAATGGGGGCCTGTTCTGTGGAAGTTGATTCCACAACCTACCATTTGCCTCAGGATTAGGTCCAGGATAGGCCTAGGATGGCCACACCTGAGACATGGACCTACAAATTCAAATCTTCATGAATGAAAGCACAAATATGAACTTCTAAAATAGTTTACATGCCTCTAATTAGAGAATTTTTATACGAAATTAAAATCCATTTCAGATTATACTATCTAGTTTCTAAATATGAATTTATTTAAAAATTTATTATTTTAGCTATTTTTCATTTAATTTATACTAAATCGGGTCCATAAACTTGAAATACTAACTAATTTTGTTAATTTAATAACTTTTTTATTTTAATGAATTTTGAAAAAAAAATTATATGTCATCAATATACACAAAATTATTTTCTATTTAAAAAAAAATCAAAAAATGTTAAGTTTACGTCAAATTATGTGGGTCATACATGTCAAATTTTAAAAAAGATAATTACAGTCATTAAAAATTAATTTTAAAAAAAAATTAAAAAAAAAATACAGAAAAATATGCTCATCAATATTCAGTGTGTTACAAACAATTTCCCAAAATGGTTTGAGAAAATAATTTTAATTGTGTCAAAAAGTGTGGGTCGTACACATGCATGGTATGGTCCTGAAACAAGCATTTTTAAAACATAATTTTTAGAACTCCATTCAAAAAGTTATTTTTATTATGTGGGTATTAAAATAAATTACATATTTGAAAAGTAGACTCAGAGGGATATCTTTTATATTACTGAATTTTTCCAAAATTCAATCTCCAAGTGTTTCAAAATTTAAGCTCAAATGAGACCAAATCTGAAAATCAGGGAAAACACTTCCACTTTTTGGCCAAAAAGTGGACCCAGCTTCTTGCACTGACCCTAAGCACTAATGTCTACTTTGCAATATAAAACCTTAACTACCTTCACTAAAATGATATGACTCTATTCGTACATAATCCTCACTCTGATAATGCAGACACATCCATCCCATCCATACCATCCTTACAATTACATGAAAAAATCACCTATAAATACAGATCATCAGCCTTATTAACAAGGTCAGCGAAATCCTAAAACCATAATTACAAAAACTATAGCACACGATACCACCAGATCAATATTATGATTTACATTACATAGCATGGACCTAATTCAAGTATCCAAACAATTATATCCGTCGAAAATTCCACTAAGACCAAAATCCAACACACTTCACCAACCGATAGAAACCCTCAATGAAATAACATAAAGTTTAACCGGATCCAAATAGGACCATCATAACAACATGCCATCCATTGCAAAGTCACCAAATACTTAGGACACAATCACGAAACACCTTCAACATGATAGAAACTAATTCCATAAGCTGGACCAAAATCCACTAACCAAATCACCAAATACTGCTTACCGGGAAAGCCAGAAGCTAATCGGCACCGGTAAATACCAAAAGTGATAACAACCAAAGCACCAAATCATGAACCAATAGAATATAGAAAGCATTTAACCATCCAGAATAAGCATCCAAAACCAATTCCAGAGATCTAATCATACCGGATCAGAATCGCAACCAAAACCAAGATCACCAAGAGTAACCGGGATAGATCCAACCAGGATAGTCTGCCACCGAGATACATTGTTGACATCAATGACAACACTTAAACAAATCCATCATATTGCCAACAATCTCCCCCTTTGGCATTGATGGCAACACTAAATGTGAAAAACATCCAAGTGCCAAGGAATGCTAACAATCTCCCCAAAAGAGAAAAAGATTGATTTGAAATAACTCCCCCTAAGATTAACACCTTCTCCCAAAATATGTGACTGAAAAAGATACCTTCTTCCCCTTTTACATCAATGACAAAGGACGGATACCAAACCAAGAATACTGAACCAAACAGCTGCCTACTCCCTCTGAGTAGTAGCACCATCTTCATCAACCCAAATCATAAAAGTATGTCTGATAAGCTTACCAGATTGATGCATCCCTACATCTCTAAGTCTCTTCCAGAGGGTTGGTAAAACCCAATTGATCTCTGAGATATTCAAAAGTGTCTTTAGGATATGGTTTTGTTAGAATATCTGCAATCTATTCCTTAGTACGCACATAAACCAATTTGACTTCCTTTGCTTCAACCTTTTCTTTCAAGAGATTATACCTTACAAAAATGTGTTTTGATTTGGAATGAAATATCAGATTTTTTGACATATCAATAGAAGCAGTATTATCATAGTGAATAACAATAGACTCATCATAACTTACCCTTATATCCTTTAACATTTGTTTCATCCATAAAATCTGAGTACAGTTGGTAGCCGCTGCTACATATTATTCTTCAGCAGTAGACAATAAAGTGCATGATTGTTTCTTACTAAGCCATGAAACCAACTTCTTCCCAATAAATAATACACTGCCAGTAGTTCTCTTCTGGTCATCCACATCTCCTGCCCAATCTGAATCTGTATATGCACATAATGTGAAGTCATCACTCTTTGGATACCATAACCCAAAGTCTATTGTACCTACCAAATATCTGAATATCCTTTTGACAATAATATCATGAGTTTATCTAGGATTTGACTAAAATCTAGAAGCAATACAGATATCATTCATTCAAGTCTAGTTTGAGTTAGGTGCAACAAACCACCAATCATTGATTTGTATCTACTCGGATTCACTTTAGGAGATTCATCATCCTTTCACAATTTGCAACTGATTATCATAGGAGTACCAATAGGTTTAGAATTCTCAAGTCCAAATTTCTTAAGCAACTCCTTTACATACTTAGTTTGACAAATGAAAATACCTTTACCAGTTTGAGTAATCTACAAACCTAGGTAATCTTCATATCATCAACAAATTTTATGCATAGACTTTCTTCTCCTCCAAAAATGATATCACCCACAAAGACTTCAATAATCAGTATGTCATCATGTTCCATTTTGTAGTATAAGTTACTATCAGCATTACCTTTACTAAAACCAAGTTTTGAAAGATATCTATCCAATCTAACATACCATGCTATAGGGGCCTGTTTTAGTCCATATAAATCTTTCTTCAATCTGCAAACCATGTCCTTGTCTTCTAATAAATAAAATCCATCAAGTTGCTCAATGTAAACTTCCTCTTCAAGATCTCCATTCACAAATGCACATTTGACATCCATCTAATATACTTTGTAGTTCTTGTGTGCAGCATAAGAAAGAAAAAGTCTTACCACTTCAATTCTAGCAACTGGGGCATAAGTCTCTCCATAATCAATTCCTTCTTCCTATGAATAACCTTTGTAAACTAATCTAGCCTTTTTCCTTACAACTTGACCTTCCTCATTCAATTTATTCCTGAAAAACCCATTTAGTTTCAATAATGTTCTTGTCTTTAGGTCTAGGTACTATTTCCCATGTCTTATTCTTTTCTATCTGATCTAATTCTTATTCCATTGCTTTTATCCAATTTTCATCCTTACTTGCTTCAATAAATGATTCCAGTTCAATTTGAGAAATTAAACATACCTTTGCATCATCTAACCTTCTCCTAGTGATCACACCTTTCCTTTTATCTCCAATGATTTGATCTTCAAAATGATTTAATTTTACATACCTGGGAGTCTTTGAATTTTCTTGATTTGTTGACTCATTTTGTTGTTCATCTGTCACTGTTGAATTTTCTGATGCTACCGGTGTCACTGGCTCACTATTCTGAACTAATTCTTGCATTACTGGTTTTGGTCTGATAAATTCATTTTCTGGTCCATAATCATATGTTCTGATCTGATTACTACCATGCTCATCCACCTTGACATTTATTCTCTCCATTATCCTATTTAGTATTTTTCTATAACATCTATATGCGTTTCTCTTAGTAGAATAACCTAAAAATATTATTTCATCACTTCTAGGATCAAACTTTCTTAATGCATCATCTCTTCTAATGTAACATTTGCTTCCAAAAATTTTGAAATATCTGACAGTAGGAGTATGACCAAACCATAATTCATAAGGAGTCTTACCGGTATCACCTTTAATGTGTACCCTGTTGAAAGTATATACCGACATATTGACAGCTTCCCTCCAATAGATATCAGGTAATTTAGCTTATGTCATCATTATCCTTGTTGTATCCAATATTGTTCTATTCTTCCTTTCCACTAATCCATTCTGTTGTGGAGTCCTAGGTGCATAAATTTTTCTTCTAATACCATTCCTTTCATAAAAGTTGTTGAACTCACCATATATAAACTCATTGTCATGGTCTAATCTTAAGATTTTTAGCTTTAGTCCTGTCTCAGTCTCAACCATAGATTTAAAGATTTTCAAGAGCTTCAGATTTTTCCTTCAAAAATGCTACCCACATCATTCGAGAATAATCATCAATAAGTAACATGAAATATCTATCACCTTGAAAGATTTTATTCCTTGCTGGTCCACACAAATTAGTATGAATAAGATCAAGAATTTTATTAGATTTATCATGTATACTTCTGAAATAAGTTCTAACTTGCTTACCCATTTGACATTTTCTACATACTGGATTATGAGGTTTACCAATCTTGAGAAAATCTCTGATAGTCGGTATTGAATTGATCTTCACTATGCAATCAAAATTTACACTCCACATCCTCTTATCCCATAACCAACTCTCATCAATCTGAGCAATCAAGAAAGCCTTCTCACTAGAGTTCAAATGAAAGATATTATCTTTGGTCTGAGTTCTGGAAGCAATTTCCAATCCAGATCTATTGATGATATTACATTTTTCATCCTTGAATTGCAAATCAAATTCTCTATCCACCATCTGACCTACACTTAAAAGATTATGCTTTAAGCCTTCAACATAACAAACATTATTAGTATTAGTCTTACCATCCAATGATATTGTTCCTTTGCCTTTGATTCTACATGCCTTGTTGTCTCCAAATCTGACTAATCCACCATCAAATTCTTGTAATGTTATAAACTTTCTCGTCACCAGTCATGTGATGTGAGCATCCACTATCTATGACCCATTCATCCTTCTCTTCAAATTTTTCTGATAAAGCTTTTTCTTCACTGAGTTGTTTCAATGACAAATTCTAGAGAATCATCCTTGATAGCAATAAAGACCCAATCATTACCGAAGGAAGCTCCATTATCGGTTCCACTCACAAGTTCATCATCATCATCATCATCATCATCAATAATACCAAAATTATCATCACCGGCATAATAACATGATTTATCCTTAATCCTCCTGAATCTAGGTCTGCTCTGATATTTAGGATTAGGCTTATAATTCCTCAAAAATCTTTGATGATTCCTAGTAGCTCTTTTAGGGCATCTAGAAGCAAAATGACCAATTTTATTGCATGAAAAACATTTAAAAGGGACTTTCCTTCATACTTATTTCTAGCTGGTCCTTTAGGGATTCTTCTAGCAATCAGGGCTTCCATCTCTTCAAGTTCTCTTTCTTCTCTCTCAATTTCTTCCATATCCTTAGTATACATCTCTTTCCAATCTATCTTGTTCTTGCCAGAGGCAGATGCTTTAAATGCAATCTCAGTTTTAGCACGACTCTGATCTCCAAGTTCTTCAAGTTCAAAAGCAATCAACTTCCCAAGCAATGTATCTCTGGTCACAAGGATACTTGACATTGTCTGGAGTTCATTGATAGTAGTAGCCTTCATCATGTAAGCTAGAGGAAGAACTCTCAAAATTTTTGATACTATCTCATCCTCACTAATTGATCCGCCACAACATTTGATACACATGACAATCTCATTGACTCTATCCATGAAAGAACTTATCTTCTCATCCTCTTCCATCTTCAAAGTCTCATACCTCACCTAGAAACCTTCAAGCTTAGGAATCTTTACTACCTAGTCACCTTCATAAAGAGTTTCAAGCTTTAACCAGATCTACTTAGCATTCTCCAATTCTATGACATTCAATAACTTTTCATAAAATCTTTACCAAGATCATTGTGTGTAGGCTTTAAAACATGTTGCCTTCTTTGATTTAGAAGCATCAAAATGGTTTTGTTCTTGGTAGACAGATTTTGGATTCTATTATTGTTGTCCATGAGAATATCCATTCTTTCTCTGTCAATAAGAAGTCGGGCTTTTGTTGAACTTGGATCTCCTCAATTCTTATGATCGGGTCAATTGGAATTTTCTATTTAAAGTGCTCCAAGCCTTTGGTTTTGGTAACCATTTCATCAAGCTTGTCAACCAGTGTGTTACCACTCCCAAATTTTTGGTTCTTATCAATGGTTCGGTGTCTAGTTTCTTCTTGGTGTCAAGGGGTATTAGATAGGGGGATCCTCTATCCCCATTCCTCTTTATTCTAATGAGTGAATCTTTCAGTAAAATTATCTAGAGAGATATTAGGAAGATAAAGTTGAGGGGTTTGCGGCCTTCATCCCAAGCTACTATTTTCTCCCACCAACAATTTGTTGATGATATGCTACTGATGGGGGAAAGTTTGATTAAAAAAGCAAATACTATTAAAGTTATACTAGATACTTATGAGAAAAGATTAAGGCAAAAAATTAGTCTCTCTAAAATCTCCATATTCTTCATGAATACTTTTGAGCATAGAAAAATGAAGAATGCCAATATTTTGGGCTGTAAGATGGGTGTTCTCCCTTATTCATATTTGGGTCTTCCCTTGCATGTGGGACCTACCTCGGACTCCTTCTGGTCTAGTTTTGATTGAAATATTTCAAAGGAATTTGGCTGGCTGGAAAGGAGCTTTGCTAAGCCAAGCAGGTAAACTTCAATTAATTAAGGCTTCGCTTCAAAACCTCCCTGTCTATGCTATGAGTCTATTTAAAATCCCGATCAAATTTGCTGATAGAATGGAAATTGTACAAAAGCACTTCCTTTGGTCGAGCTTTGAATCCAAGAGTAGGCTTCATTTGGTCGCTTGGGATCAGGTTTGTTTTCCTAGAAATAGGGGAGGCCTGGATATTAGACATCTAAGAGACTTTAATAGACCTTTAATAGCTAAGTAGCTATGGAGATGTCTAAAAGAGAACAATGAGTGGATTGATATTTTCAAGGACAAATACCAAACTCACAGCTTCCAAAGAATGCTGGAAAATTATTCCCTCCCAACTTCTGTCTCTGATCTATGGAATAACTTCTTCAGATCCTCTTTCATTATTTCTCAAGGAGGCCAATGGGTTCTGGGAAATGGTAGAAATATAAGGTTTTGGGATTATTGGTGGACAAGAGAGGGACATTTGTCTAATTCATTGTGAGCTTCACAATTCAAAGAGATGCGTTAATTTGATTAGAACTTGGGTTGCAGATTATATCAGTAATGGGGTTTGAGTGGACCTCAAAACCTTGGATGCTTCTCTGTCTCCTTTGTTTTCTTGGCTGAACCTGATCATCATTCCTTCCTCTCTAGTGGAAGATGTGGTTATTTGGAATGGCAGTTTTTAGTGGTAGATGCTTTTAGAATCATCACCAGGTCTTTTTCTCCTCCCCCCTTTTGGGCTAGAATTTGGAATAAACTCTTAATTCCTAAAATTAATATCTTCTTCTAGTTATTCATGCAAAACAAGATCTCTACCATTGATAATCTCTGTAAACGTGGGATCCCCATTACTAATAGAAGTTTTTTATATAAAGAAGAAGCCAAAAATGTTGACCATCTACTCTTACATTGCTCCTATGCTAGGGACATTTGGGCCTTCTTTTTCAACCTATGGAATTGTAATTTGGTTTCCCCTGATTCTATCCAGAACTTCTGGTTCCAATGGAAGTGCCCTTTTGACAACCATGTGATTGCCATTCTATGGAACTTATACCTACCTCATATTTCTTGGGGTTTGTGGAAGGAAAGAAATAATAGGGTATTCATAGATATGGAGTCCATTTCTCTAGTGGTGGCTATCAGAATAAGGAATGCTATTAAGGAAAATTTTCTTAATTACTGTCTTGGTAGGAAAGATGATCCTCCTCTTGAGTCTAGCTAGGAGGAATGGGATACTATCAAGCAGTGATAGATAAGCTAGAATATATTTATCCTTGTTTACAAAATCAAACATACTAGAGAGAATGTTTCTTGGAATCCACCCCTTTCAAGGGTGCATCAAAATTAATATCGATGGGATGACCAAAGGAAATCATGGGCCAACTGGCTGGGGGGGAGTGGCAAGGAACCATTTGGGTTTGCTCATCTCTATGGTGGCGCTCCCTTTGGGCACCCAGACTAACCATTTTGCGGAGGCCAGTGCCACCTACATAGGACTACACATGGCGAGCAAGGAGGGATTCAAATGGGTCTGGCTAGAGAGTGATTTGCTTAACATCGTCAAATGCATTAAGGGATATGCAGTGCCTAGCTAGACTATTTCAAACTTAATCAAGGAGTTCCTTGAAATGATATCTGACTTGGAGGATTTCAAGATCACGTGCATTTTCCAAGAAGGAAACAAACCGGTGGATTATTTGGCCAACTTGGTGGTTAAATGGTGGATAGCAGAGGAAAATTTCTCAAAAACCCCGTGTGACCTGACAAGAAATGATGCCAAGATTTTCTACCTTTCTAATGAAATTTATGATGAAAGATTATGATGGGATGGGAGTCGTTGGGGTGGTATTTCGAATTATTACCACTTTGAGAAGTGTTAGAACTTTTTGTTTGCCTTATTTATTTTTTTCTTTCCTCTTATTTTTTTGAAAACTCTAATTTGCTCGAGCTTCAGAATGGGAGGTGAAAAGAATAGTTCTGAACCCACAACCTATGATAAGGGGTAGAAGAACAGGGAGGTTTAGGATGAAATTTTTGATAGTGGGATGGTGCCCTTTTTGGAGAGATTGCATGGTTATTTTTCCATTGTTATAAAAATATTTGTTAAAGGTTAGAATAAGGGTGTGTTGACTACCTTTGGTGCCAAGTTTCAAGTCGAAGAAAATCTGGTTGCCAATGTTACTAGTCTTGATATGAAAGGCATAAAATTCTATAGAGACAGGAAGTTGAGTGAGGAGCTATTGTTGCCTTTTATGATAAGGAAAAGGAAAGACTGAGGGTTACAAAAATGGTGGATGGTGGCTATAACAAGAAAGAGTTGGTTTCCCTCTGGGCTGATATGGAAAAATTCATCATGAGGTACATCACCCTAGATGGCATATATGCTTGTATTTTCTCACACCATTTTACTATCTTAAACCATTTTAGGTATGGTAGATTGATTTCCATTCTCTTTTATTTGGTTTCTTCCTTGGAGAATAGTTTAGTTAAACATTTTGAAAACCAGGATAACCCTATGTTTCATGAAGGGCTTATCTTGTTGATTATGGAATATGCCTAGGCTCATGAAGTGAAACCCTCCCCCAAGGATAAAACCCACATTTCCTCTTCTAACCCTATTGTGCAGTTGGTTTCTGATATGGAAATGGATGAGGATGACAGTGGCACTGCCATCGATTGGCGTGATATCAAGGATATGGAGGACCCTGAGTATAGACCAAAGAAAGAAGGGGAGATTATGGTGACCCCAAGAACTAACAATAGCAGGAACATCAATCTTTCAAGGTGGGTGGCTAGTAAGTTCAAATCTAGCAGCAAGAAAATGCAAGACTTGGAGCCACCCACCAAAAATAAATTGAAACTTACCAAATCTAGTGGGTCCAAAGTCCTAGACTACGAGATTAGGTTGGACATCCCTATCAAGGTGGATGATGAGAAACAAGGGTTTGTGATTAAGGAAAGCAAAGGCGAGATAAAGGAGGAGAGTGTGATGGGAAATCTACTATTAGAGGCTACTAAAAGTCAGGATAACTATTGGAAGTGAGTAGAGAAGGAAATTGGATCCCTAAAAGATGGGATTTAATGAATTGTTGACACTTTCATGGAATCCCCTAGGCCCAATAAATCTAAGAAGATCATGAGTATGATCCAGAAAATTTCTCATGATGTGGAAACTATGAAGGTTGACCAAGAGTGCAAAATTGAGAAGCTGGAAGAGGATGTGAAAGAGATCAAGGAAAACCTGAACAATTTGGTGGAAATCAGTAGGAAGGCGATGAACAATAGTGTTGATGGTTTGGAAAAGATTGATTTCATGATGACTAATTATAGAACCAAGACCATTGCTAGTGACCCTCCCATGGGGGAAAAGCAGAAAAAGATTTCTTCGGAGGGTGGACAGAGTGTTGTTGGTGGGAATATTAGCTCGGGTATGTGTACTAGAACCAGGAGCCAGAGCCAGGACCAAGGAACCTCCAAATTCATCAAGGAGGACTTGGAGAAAATTAATAGGAGTATTATTCAGAAAAATAATGAATTGATGCACTCTCTTAGCTGAGTGTGTGACCTTGTTTTTTGGTTCATCTTTTTTTGTTTATTTTTTTTGATGTCAGTCTATGTGGGGTTTATCCCCTGTTCTGCTTAGGTTTTCGGTCTGGTTGGTTGCTAGCCTTGGTCTCTAATACTTTGGGTTTCAGGTTCCTATAAAACCTGTTTATCTTTATCAAAAATAATGTTGAGTTAGAAACTTGTAAAAGAGAAAAATGATAGAAAATGAAGCTGTAAGTTACATTGTAGGTCCATAACCCATAGGTCTTAAGATCATTTTAAAAATTGGTAAAATACTAAGCTACTAGAATATGCTAGTTAAATAATACAATGACTTAAAAGATTTGGAACTAAACTGTTCCTCTTAGCCTTAGACATGTGGACATGTTACCTTATAGGGAGAGAGATGACCTTTAAAGTAATTTGTTTTTCTTTTATTTTAATGTGAATTACAGTTCAAAATTCAAATACCATAGTTTCTTAAACAAAAGAAAGGATGAGACAATTTTCTATAAAATGCATTGTGGGCATTCATAATGTTTATGGGTTTTCTTTTAAAATGCTAGTAATATATTTAATACTATCTTTACCTATTGTACCATGTTATTGGACTTGATCAACCCAATAATATTGTGCATGTCCTTTATTTTATAAGATAGTGATACTTGAAAAAATTACATTTATACTCGATTTATACTAAAAGAGGATACTCATGTAGTCCAGAATGCATGATTATTAACTTTGACTACATTTTGAATATATAGATTATATGTTATTCAATGATGAGCAACAACGTAGTATGAAATGTGCATGTCACTCACTAGTTAAATGTTATGTTAAAACATAAAAAGTTTATAATTTTTGAGTTACATACAAATTTATTAAAATGTATATGTTAAAGAGAATGAGTCATATTACAGAAAATTGATGAAGTTGAAATATATGACCTTAAACTTATGAAATAAAAATAATTTATTCATTTATAATTTTTTTGATAGAAGAGATATATGTGTTATTGTAATAATTTTGATTGGGAAAATGACTCCCTTGGAATTACTTGTAAATTTAATCTAGAATATAAGGATATCTATGAATGAAGGAAAAAATATATATAGATGAAGTAAAAATTAAAAATAGAAATATTATGAACAACAAATATGTTCAATATCTATTTCTTCAATTATTAAATATGTGTTTTTCTTTGAGTTGTGATGTAGATGCATCTATTGCTATTGAGGACAGTAGCTAAATTACAGGGGGAGAAATGATAAGGGACTTTTTCCCGTGAAATAATTTGTAATAAAAGAATATATAAATCAAAGTAATTAAGAAATATTATTATAATGAAAGGGTGTGCTTTTGTAACCAACCTTGGGGTATTATTAAAACCCATAAATTAATAGACAGTGGGGGATGTATGGAGATTATATCAGAGAAAGAATACATGAAGAAGGAATATTTAAGGAGAGCACAAGGAAGGGGATAGTTAAGGTTTGTGGCTAGGCATTGGGAATTGGAGAAGGGGAATACAGTGTGTGTCCAACTCGGGGTACATCATACACCCGAGAGTGTCCTAGCCAGGGCTGCATTTATTGTGTATCGTGAAGGCAGGCGAGGTTCTCTGTAAGAACATGTGCTCTTGGAGTGCTTCATTTTTGTGGAAAGCCAAGACCTGTATTTGATCCTCTACGTGCTAGATAGAACCCCTCTCTAGATTACACATAGATATGTATTTATATTTATAAAATTGCAAATATTGATCTTTTCATTAGTTTATTTATTACTGCATATTAATGCTATTGAATTTTTATGATCTGATTATTGATGCACATTAATATTTATAAAGGTTCTCCTCTAATATATTGTTGCATAAATGCTATGTTGCTATGTTTTAAATGTTTATTAATATAAAATAGCATTAGTTCTTTTATCAATATATTAAATAGTTTTTTAAAAAAACCTATAGTAAATATTATTTAAAGATTTAATAACCATGGGTAAATTAATTATCTTAATGTTTTAAACATTTACTTAAGTGAAAAAGGCTAGTTACAAAATGGATCTATCACAAGTTCCAAACTAGGACCATGCTCTAATGATGAGTCACTTTGTTTGTCACTTGGAGCTAGAATTAATACTTTTGAAAATTGTTTAGATAAATCATTGTCAACTTCAATATATTCATATTCATCATTAGAAATATTAGGCTCAACATTTTCATCATTAACAACATTCTCACCTATTTCTTCATCAAGATTAA
Source organism: Cryptomeria japonica (assembly GCF_030272615.1). Lineage (NCBI taxonomy): Eukaryota > Viridiplantae > Streptophyta > Pinopsida > Cupressales > Cupressaceae > Cryptomeria > Cryptomeria japonica. The sequence continues at coordinate 226,509,559 of NC_081406.1, forward strand.
CAAAAATAGGAGCTCTAATAGGAATATAACTTGAACCATCATGTGTCTTCATTATTTTGCATCTTGGAGAATTTGGTTGAACATCTTTGTTAGGAGAAGGTTGAGTAAATGGAATTATGTCAAGGGTTGGTGTCTTGGGAGAAGAAATGGTTTGAGAAGCAAGTTCACGAGCCCTAGTATGACATCTCCATCAATGTTCTCTCGCACAATAATTTCTTTTAGTGTTAGTCAAAGGTTGTGACGGTTTAGGTTCATTTAGTGTAGGCTTATTTTCTTCTTTGAAGGAAGAATGCATAAGGGAATGTCTTTTAGGTTGAACATTAGGAGAGGCTAGTCACTTTCCTTCACAAGACATAGGAGGAAAAACCATACCATACAAGGGAGAAATTAGAGGTGTAGGAAGGAGAGCAGGTCCATCATGAGGAGGAGGAATAGGTCTATCCTTGTGAGGAATGATACGTTTAGCCTTAGGAGGAGAAATAAATTGACACTTTGGAGGAAATGATTTTGTACCCTTGGAAGGAAGAATAGACTCATTCTTAGGAGAAGAAATAGATTCTTTCTTTAGGAGGAAGAATATCACTTTTTCTAGGAGGAAGGATAGAGTTATCCATAAGAAGAGGTGTATGATCATTAGTTGGAGGAAGAGTAAGTGTTGGATTTCTATTTTTTCTCAAAGATAAGAGAATTTGATTCTTCCATTTTTGATAATATTGAAAAAGAGGATCACTTCTAGGTTTAAGAGGTTGGAATAGTTAGGATAAAAAATAATCAAGACAAACATCTCTTTGCCTAACCATGGGTTGGTACATGATATGATCAACTATCATGATTTTGTCATATAGAAGAAATTTTAAGCATTTATGAATAGTAGAAGGGATCGCTTTCATGGAAGAGAGACAAGGATGTCCCAACTTCACACAAAAATTTTGACCCGATATAGGAATTTTAGAAAAGTTAACATCTAAAGCTTTAGTACCAACGCCAATGAGAAGAGAAATAGAACCAATGGCACGATAAGAGAAATCATCAAAGATTTTAATCACCAAATCACATTTCTCATATGTCACTTGATGCAATTGTAAAGTACAAAGAAATTCTTTAGTTATCATGTTAACCATACAAGCCAGATCAATAAGCACTCCTCGAGATGGTATGCCTTTGATTCTTGCAGTGATGTAAAGTAGGCCATCGAGTGCTTCAATAGTCTCACTAGGATCAAATGTAATGCATAATTCCTTATGAGGTTCATTTTTATCAATAAGGTTCACCACATTATTGGACTCAAGACCAACATTATTAGGAGAGAAGGCAAGACGATCAGTCTCAATCACATTAGTGAAATGAGAAGGTAAAGGATTAGTGAAAATTTGAAGGTTTTGATTAGAAGGAGCTACAAATTTATTTCCTTTATCATTCACACTAGCCATAGATATGATATTTTTATCAATCAAGTCTTGAATTTTACTTGTCAAGGAATAACACTTTTTAGTGTCATGATCAGGTTGATGATGGTATTGGCAAAAGACTTTGACATCATAATAAGGTGGCAAAGGCTTAGTTGTATCAATTGGTTTAACAGGGACAAGTTTCAACACATTCCTTTGTAAAAATTAAAACATAATACTATGCAAAGATTCATTAAGAGGAGTGAATTATTTTCTAAAGTATTTGGACAAAGGAGGCACACATGTTATTATAGCTGCTACTTGAGTGTTGTTGTTGTTGTCATTTAATATGACGAATCCCTCATTTGGTTTGAACTTCGTAAAAGGTTATTGAACACTTTCACTTTTATCATTCGGAGCCATTGAAGATGATTGTTCCAATTGACTCATAGTAAGTTGATAATTGTGAATTACAATGCATAACTGTGTAAAGGAAGTAAACTTAGAAAAGAGAAGTTTATCCCTAATATCTTTTTACAAATTAGAAATGAAGATTCTTTGAGTATTTTGATTATGCATAGGAAAAGAAATTTGAGAATACAAATTCTTATATCTACAAATAAAATCACTCACTTTTTCATTAACACCTTGTTTACAATACATCAAATCAGTTAAATTGATCTTAGGATCAATATTATTGTGAAATTGTTGAATAAAAGCATTAGCCAATTGTTGAAAACAAGTAGAATAAGGAGGAAATAAACAATACCATTGCAAATATTTATCGTTAACTATTCTAGTAAACAATTTAGCCAATAATATTTGGTCATGAGCAAAGTCACTACACAAAGTTTGAAATGTTTTAACATGAGTCAAGGGATCACCTTTTCTACTATACAAGTCCAATTGAGGGACTTCCACATGTTTAGGAGGGACAACTCGAACAATGTCATTGGATAATGGGTTCGCTACATCAAATATGGGCACATTATACTTAGATTGATTCATAGAAGCAATTTGTTGTTGTAAGGAAGACATTGTTTGAGCTAGACTATTCATAATAGCTTTGGTAGAAGGATTGAAATTGGACATGTTGAATTGAGAAGGAGGGGTAATATTGTTGAATGAAGGAAGGGGTTGAGAATAAGGAGGTGGAACACTATGATAGGTGGGTATAGGAGATGACTGGGTAACAAATGGAAGAATCAATAGTAGGAAGGATGAAGGAATCATGATTAGAGGAGTTTCCCCCTTGAATAACATTTGTAGGTATGACATTTTTTGTATAGGTAGCCATTATGTTTGATGTAAATGTGGGAAAACTAGTCATAGGGCTACTCAAAGGAATAGAATGATTAACTTGACTAGGATGTTGTGTATAACCAAAAATTCCAGCACAACTCTTCATGGGCATAATATTAGTATCAACAATATAATAAATACCACGTAAGATATCAACACCAAGTTTATCACTTTGAATAGTTATTTTTAATCCTTCAATCAATGGTAGAGCCTCACTTTATGGGTATTGTTGACTCATCCATTGTTGAAAATTTTCAAATTGATTGCCGTTCTTCTCCAATTGGTCAACGAAAACCCTAGTTAGTGATTCATCCACATCATGAGAACTATGAAAATAATGAGGATAAATGGGGACATTTGTAGGATTGGAAGAACCTCCAATATCCTCATGAAACAAGATATCCAAATTAGGCTCCATCTCCTCTATAATTAGACCTCGGAAAGCCTTAATTCTACAACTTCTTCTCATAGGGATATTATAGATTGGACTAATAGTAGTAAAACTCATGCACTATGGGAGGGAAATTGGAAATTTCAAATTTGAAACATGAAACTTGAAATTTTAAATTTGAATTTTGAATGTTTAATTTTGAATCTAATTTTGAAATTTGCAAAATAATTGAATAATGCAAAATTTTAGAAAACAGAAAATTCATGCAACCCCAAGGAAATTTAAATTTAAAATTAAAATAAGGGTTTTGCTAAAATATGCTCTTAATTTAAATTTAAAGTTACCCACTAGGAGATAGAAATTTAAATTTAAAACTAAAGATTTTTAAGGAGAACCTCTTAATTTTAAAATTTAAATGTAAAAGTGTCCAGAGGAAATTTAAAATTAGATTCTTGTAAAAAGAAACTCTTAATTTTAAATTAAAGTGAAATTTGATGAAAATTAAGGCTCTTTTAAATAACCACTTAATTTTAAAATTTAAATTTGAAATTCACCACAAGAATTTTGAATTTAAAATTAGGGCCTTGTAAAAGATCCTCTTAAGTTTAAAATTTAAATTTAAAATGTGATCCAAGATAGCAATTTTGAATTTGAGGCAACTCCAAAATGATAAATTTAAAATTTCAATAACCCACAAGCTCCATTTAAAAAAATAAAATATAAATTAGGTTTTTTAAATAAACCACTTAATTTTAAAAATTAAAATGGAAACTAAAATTGCAAGTGAAAATTTGAATATTGGAAATTGAAAGACACCCAGATCTGAAATAATTAATCCAAATTAAGCAATTCACAAGCCCAATTATAAATTTAAAAATAAGGATTTGATAATGATAGTGAGGTTGTGTAGAAGCATGGATATTTTATTGATATTGAGTATGGAGTCAAAGGAGATGTTGAGATGATAGATGATCCAAGGACTATAGTTGATATTTCTCACCATCTTGACCTTTGCATAGGGTATCGCTTTTGGGATTTGACTCATCCTTCTAACAAGGTTGTGTTGGGTGAAGAATTTTTGTTCTTAATATTTCCTCAATAATATTGACTCGATGGGCCAATTTTAAGTATCACTTGACTGTTAATTCACTAAAAGAGACACATTTACTTGTCAACCCATGAATGTACAACTTGAAATGGTTTAGCACTATATGTGCACCAAGAGGTTTATGAGGTATGCTAAGTTAACTTGAAGAAACTTATAAGTAACTATTAGAAGATACAAAATCTAGTGTTACCTTAATGATATGATCCTACCTTACTGCATATAAACCTTTAGCAACATATAGAAATAAATTTTCTAATAAAAAATATAATGCTCTATTCTACTTGGCTATAGGAACAGACATAAAATGGAGTTCCTATAGTTGAATGGTAGTCAACTACTAATTGAGAAAGTTGTAAACAACAAAAACAAACCTACTTAATGATACAGTAGAGATGGAACACTCCCCAAGTGGGGCCCCTTGGATGAGCTTCCAGGAACTAACCAAACCTAAAAACTACAATAGCATTATCGATATACTGAATTCATAACAATGTTGATGACAAAAATAGAATCTTCTTTTATTCAAACTAAATAGAGCACACTCAGTTCTGAAAGATAAGTTGTATAACATACTCCCTCATTGTTTCTATACAAATATATTCAATGAATTTATAGGAAACTTTTACAACTAACTTATTACTCAATAGATCCACTCACAACAAGCTAGGAGGACAACTCTTATTTAAAATTAACACATGGAGAGATGAGTCATCTCAATACTCAGTCTTCCTCACAAATCTAGGACAATTTTCTATCTAGATCTCCTCAACCATCCAACACATGTTCAAAGCAAACAACTACCTCAATAAGAACTAGGAGTCTTTATTATGACATTAGTACTTACTGGCTTTGACACGTTCAAAACATTTATATCCAAGGGTGATTGCTACTCTGTGAAATAGAAACAAATGTCTTCTTGTTGATTTAGTCTCCCTTCATTAGCTACATACACCAAGGTTAACATGCACAACAGATATATGCATAATATTAACCTTAAAACAACATGCAATCCTATCATTTATACATTATTAATATAGATTTTTGATACATTTATAAGGTTGTCTATTTAACAACAAATCTCATAAGTGAGGATCAAAAGACATATCTAACATAGTCATAATGTCTGAACCATGAAACAACAGTCCTAAATAAACATAAGAGTTCATATAAGAAGACCAAAATTAAGGTTCATCAAATAAGATGATGATATTTCTGATGCAGTTTTTAGTGAACTTGTGTAGTGTGATAATGATAAATCCTTTTTGGCCCAGGAATTATACAATGAAGAATTGTTATTTGGATGTGAACGCCTTCTTAAATAATTTCTACAGTGCATCAGCTGGAAATTGACATTGCAACAGTTGCATGGTGGTGTCGGTTCCCAATTAGTTCAAGTAACCACAATCATTATTTCACAAGGGTTCATATTTTAACCTACCCATTAATCGATTCATTTGAATACCTATCAATAATTTTAAAATAGGGCCTCATGGCCATGTATATATTTAGGTATTTTTCACGTGCTTGTTTTGGTGCCTTTATTTTTTTCGTGTTCAATCTGTTTGGTTGGTCTCATTCCTGTGACTCTGTAGCCCAATGGATAAGGCACTAGTTCTAATTGAAGATTCTAAGGTCCTCTACGTCCCTTTGGTCCTCATCCCCATTTAGAGCTTGTGTTTCCTCTCCCTCTTGCCAATTGATTTTCATCCACTATCTTCAATCCTAAAATTTACCTTGTAAGCATATTATGTCACACTATCAACCTTTTATTTCCCTTGGAACTAAGATTTTTCATGTCCAAAGTTCCTAAGAAGCCTGAACTCTCGATCCTCTTCATCCTTGTGCCAACACAACTGTTTGGTCAACAAATCTTGGTGACTTGGAACTACCCTTAATCTTCCTAAATTTATGTAAACTCAATGCAACGATCCTTATGATTATTAATTCTTATCAGCTAATCAATCAATACGGGAACTAAAAAACTACTTCCAATGATGTTTAAGTGCTTGACCTTCCCAACCGACCGATACTCCTTTGAAGAACATGGATTGTACCAAAGTGACAAGGAAAGCATACTTGCACCAAGACATTGGACGATTTGGGAACTTATGACACCATGCTTAAAATCCATATCTTGTCGATCACCATGTATTATGCTTTTCTCGAGCCCTAAGCTTATGAATATTTATAAGTACAAACCCTTAATGGTTGACTAAATGGTGAAATACATGCAACGATGGTTACACGAGTTATAGCATTAAATGATGTAGTTTCTTGCAAAAGGTATTGAATGTATTTTTTCTTTCTCATTAGTATGTACGAAGTTGTCTAAAGTAACGTATCAACAATATTCAATATGAATTATTCCTTCCAGAATGATTCTACCTCTTAATGATTAGGTTCCTTTACCAACCATGACTTGTATTAGCCAAAAAATGAACAGGGAGGCATTATCTTCAGACAGTATGGCCTCGCGTGGAAGCAATAGACTTGTTTTATAGGGTATAGGGAAGCAATGGCATTGCTAGGAAATATAGAAAGGCAAGCTATTAGCCATGACAACCAATTACAAAAGGAAATTATTACGAGTATGTTACCCCTATAGTTTTGCTTGTGCCTAGAGCCTCGTAATCAGCTAAAACCATCTATTGCTAATGTTTTAATGTTGAAAGTGTTGGTCACCTTTGTTCAAACTTTCAAGGACCCTCATGGACATCCCCTACCTGCCAGTCACAAAGAAATCATTGTTTTTTAAATTATGTGAAAGATGACACAAAATCCTTTTGTAGAGATAATTTTAACCTTCTTTTCTCCAAAATGACCAATTTTTATGGCCAAACTCCATGTCGGCTAAGAGATTTTAATTCTTTTATTTTTGTGTTACCCATATGCCCAAACAATTAAATCCCAAGTCTTATGTGTCCTATGCAAAAATGATTTCTGAGTTATGCTCTAGTTGGCTTATTTATTCTACAGTTAAAATTTCACAAGAAATGAAGCCCTTAGTAAAACGTTATGCAGATTTTTTTATGGCAGCCCAAAGGAACAATTGTCATTGAACTTGAACTATTGAACCTTTTCAAAAAGTTCAAAGTTCGGGTTCAAGTTCAAAGTTTGAGTTCAACTGAAGTGGGTTGTATCACAACTTTAGTTTAATGAGTGTAAGGTCTTTGTAATTTTTTTGTCATTGAACTTGAACTTTGAACCTTCTTTGGTTCAAGGTTCAAGGTTCAAAGGTTCACGTGCAGCTAAATATGAAGACAAAGTGATAAATGAAGCATATTGTGGGCAAAGTCTATAATTTTGAACCTCCTAATTGAACCCCATAGGTTCAAGGTTCAAGGTTTAAGGTTCACAGGTTCAACGCGCAAGAAAATGGAAAGCCAAAGCAATCAATGAAGCATACTATGGGTGCAGTTACCTTCTAATTGAACCTCGCAGGTTCAAGGTTCAAAGTTAGGGTTTTTTTTTATCTTTCTACTGTAAAAAAAGAGGGGGTGACATTGTTTTCTGAACTGCACAGTTTTATTTTAGAAAAGTTGAGTCTGTAAGCTCACATTTTAGCGTTGATACAATGAAGAAGATTTTGTTGATCTGTGGATTTGTCAATATTTTCTTTTGATTACAATGAGCTTTTTTTCTCTTGTGATTACCTTTCATTGCCTTTTCTATTACATTAAACTGTGTATGCATTTAATTCAACAACTTTGATTTCAGAAATGATTTGTATGTTGGAAAGAAATGTGTTGTCAGCTCTTTGTCTAGGTATTCTGATCCCCCTTGTCCTTTGAGGCATGAGAGAGACTCGATCAGAGTCTAGAGCATTTTGATCTATTGGAAAGGGTATTTTCTTGGGTGTGGGTAATTAAACTATGTTTTACTTATCTTCATTCACTTCATAATAATCTACTATTCACATCTGTGTCATGGCTATGAGTAGATGTTATTTGTCTTTATTGCTTTTCGGTTAAAAGCATATTCAAAAAATATACATTTTTATCTAACGAAGGGATTTGTACCTTCATATCAAAATTCAGAGAGCACTTGCACTCACCCTTGCAAGTGACTCAACTGTTGGTTCTTGGTTTTGTCTTTCAATTTGGACATTTGGGAGTCATTTTTGAAAGGTACTTAAGAAGGACAAATCTGTTAACCAACAAATTTTTGGCGACTTTGCTGGGGAAACTCGCAAATGAAAGATCAGTGCTTTCTTTCCTTAGCTTTATTAAATATCTCTATGTGTGCAGGATTGGCGACTCTGTTAAATCATCATGCAAAATCAAAAGGTTGCAAGAATGGGGAAAATACCAAATCCCACCATCTTGGAAATTCTTGAGATGGATGATAAAGTGTTGCATTACTTTTGGGATCATTGCAAAGAAAGTATTACTGAAGCTGTAAAAACAAAGAAAAGTATAGAATATGACCATGTATTTGCACTCTTATGGATGAGCCTATGCACTCGATTTCACAAGTTGAAAGAGCTAGAAGAAAGAAAAAATTTGTTGCATGCACATGAAGAGAGAATATCACAACTTAAAGAGGAATTAAGAGTTGATGATGAGGATGCTCCAACTATTTCATTTTCTTTTCATTCTTACAACTATCCAGTCTTGAGTGAGCAAGAATTCCAAGGAGTAATGATTCAACCTCATGAAGATTTAATATATGATCAAGACAACATTAGAGGACTTGTGAGCTTAAATGATAAAGATTCGTTGAAATATTTTTACTCTCCAGAAGTAGAAAATTTCAGTTTTAAAATTATTGAAAATCAGCTTGTCCTAGCAAGTTTTAAAGATGAAATTTTTCAGATTAACACACAACGAGAATATGCAGCCTTCAATTTTATAGAAGAAGATGGTAAGAATGATTCTTTGCAAGATTTTAATTTATTTATTCTAGAGTCATTTCACTTTGAAGATGAAATGATGGTATTTGAAGGTTTATCTAGTGAGGCTTGTGTTAGAAATAAAACAAAATCTTGCTATGTTGAAGATTTTTTTGAAAATATGAAAGAAAAACAAGCTTTTGAAATGAATCTAGAGCAAGAAAGAAGCCAAGTTGTTAAAGTGTTGCAGTTTCCAGAATTTTTGAAGGTTTTGGAAGATATTTCTTTTTGTGAAGAGGAAATCATTTCTCAGTTCTTATCATCTATTAAAGGAGAAGGATTTTCTATAGTTTAGCTTAGGTATTGATACATTTCATGCTTTAGCTATGGATAGAGAGTTTTCAGATCTTATTGTAGTAAAGAAAGATGAAGTTTTTTCAGCTACTATAGATCCTATGCTTGATGAAGTCTTTCTTTATTCCAAGCTCGATATAAATGTTGAAAGTTATTTTAAGAGCAATGCTTTTAACAATAGAAATTCTAAATATGATGTAGCCCTTCCTTTACAAATTTCTGAATATTATTATTTGCAATCAAAAATAGAAAATGCTTGAATAGTACCATGGAGGCAGTTCAAGAAAATTCAAAAATTTATGATGAAAGTTGGCTTTTTGAAGATGAACACATATACAGGTTTTTCTTGCACATCATTAATCTGAGAGTTAACAATGAATCAATCACTAGAGAGTCATTATCCTTTGCTACATTTCATGGCCACAATCCATTGCTGAGGAAAGGGTCATATTTTTCCCAATCAGTTAACAGTTTTACATGAGCAACCTAGAGTTTCCCTAAGGTAAAGGGATTTCCCACCCCTGTACATACTTGCAAATAAATTTCTGGTTTGTCATAGGCTTTAGTGGTTTTGGCTTGTTAGTTTTTAGTTCTTGGCCTATTCCCCTCTCTGCAAGTAGCTCTCCATGCTCTATTTCTTCTTGACTCTGTTGCCCAATGGATGATAGGCACTAATCTCTCCCAGAGACATTCTTGATCTCCTTGTCCTTTATAGTCCTGGTCCCCAATCGGAGCCAATGTTACCCCTATAGTTTTTCTCATTCTTAGATCCCCGTAATCAGCTAAAAACCATCTATTGCTATTGTTTTAATGTTGAAAGTGTTGGTCACCTTTTTTCAAACTTTCAAGGACCCTCATGGACATCCCCTACCTGCCAGTCACAAAGAAATCATTATTTTTCAAATTATGTGAAAGATGACACAAAATTGTTTTGTAGAGATAATTTTAACCTTCTTTTTTCCAAAATGACCAATTTTTATGGCCAAAATCCATGTCGGCTGGGAGATTTTCATTATTTTATTTTTGGGTTACCCATATGCCCAAACAATTAAATCCCAAGTCGTATGTGTTCTATGCAAAAATTATTTCTAGGTTATGCTCTACTTGGCTTATTTATTCTACAATTAAAATTTCACAAGAAATGGAGCCCTCAGTAAAAAGTTATGCAGATTTTTCTATGGCAGTCCAAAGGAACAATTGCCATTGATCTTGAACTATTGTACCTTTTCAAAAAGTTCAAAATTCGGGTTCAAGTTCAAAGTTCGAGTTGAACTGGAGCAAGTTGTATCACAAGTTTATTTTTATGAGTGTAAGGTCTTTGTAATTTTTTTATCATTGAACTTGAACTTTGAACCTTCTTTGGTTCAAGGTTCAAGGTTCAAAGGTTCAATGTGCAGCTAAATATGAAGACAAAGTGATAAATGAAGCATATTATGGGAAAAGTCTGTAATTTTGAACCTCCTGATTGAACCTCGTAGGTTCAAGGTTCAAGGTTCGCAGGTTCAACGCGCAGGAAAATGAAAATGCAAAGCAATCAATGAAGCATATTGTGGGTGGCGTTTGGGTTTTTGAACCTTCTGATTGAACCTCGTAGGTTAAAGGTTCAAGGTTCAAAGTTCATGTTCTTTTCTTTATCTTTTTGTTGTAAAAAAAGAGGGGGCATCATTATTTTCTGAACTGCATAGTTTTATTTTTCAGAAAAGTTGAGCCTATGCTTGATTGAAGAAGATTTTGCTGATTTGTGGATTTGTCAATATTTTCTTTTGATTACAATGAGCTTTGTTTCTCTTGTGATTACCTTTTATTGTCTTTTTTGTTACATTAAACTATGTATGCATTTAATTCTGGAACTTTGATTTTAGAAATAATTTGTATGTTGGAAAGAAATGTGTTGTTAGCTCTTTGTCTGGGTATTCTAATCCCCCTTGTCCTTTGAGGCACGAGAGAGACTCGATCAAATTCCAGAGCATTTTGATCTATTAGAAAATGTATTTTCTTGGGTGTGGGTAATTAAACTGTCTTTTACTTATCTTCATTCAATTCATTATAAATCTACTATTCGCATCTGTTTCATGGCTATGTGCAGATGTTAGTTGCCTTTATTGCTTTCTGGTTAAAAGTATATTCAGAAAATATACATTTTTGTCTAACGAAGGGAGTTGTACCTTCATATCAAAATTCAGAGAGCATTTGCACTCACCATTGCAAGTGACTCAACTATTGGTTCTTGTTTTTGTCTTTCAATTTGGGCATTCGGGAGTCATTTTTGAAAGGTAGTTAAGAAGGACAAATCTGTTAACCAACAAAGTAGAAATCCACATAATTAACTTAGTAGATTTTTTGTGGAAGAATGGTGCTTCAAGGAGATGGGCCTACTCTGATAATGCAACCAAATACAAAATTTACTAGAAAACCCACATGATGAGATCCCTTTCGAGTTGAGAAGCTTATCTTGGCAATGCAAATGGAGCTATGCTAAATTCATGAGGATAATTTTGGTGCTTGAAGAAGAAGAGGAAAAATCTAAAAGTTATGATGCTTTCCTTCAAAGGAGGCTCAACATGCAGAGGATTCCTGATCCTCCTTCTTTTTAAGTGCTAGTTACCATAGTTAATCTAGTTCTCTAAATTTTGGGTTTGAATTATGAACTTATGTAAACCACATGTGCTTTAAAGTAGCTTTCAGTTTTCTTTTGTAGAAATCATTCTTTTCAAGAAACCGTTATCTTTGGGAGGTTACTTTCCTTTCAATATATATTGCTAAAAAGGGAAAGAAAATAAGAGGACTGATCCCCCTTGTACTTTGATAAATGAGTGAGACTCGATCAATAAAATATTTTGTGGTTATTTTCAATTAGTTATGGAAAATAGCAGTATACTTTCTTTCTAGAGATAATTTTATATGCAGGAAATGGAGGCTTTATGCTTTTGGATGTGATCTTCAAAATGTAATTTGTTTCTATGGATTCATCAGCCTATTATATTATGAATGTATGTGTTTTCAGAACTTTGAGCCTTGACACATTAACATTATCTTTGAAGAACATCTGTTAATTTTCTATAACTTTTTTTCATACATGTTGAACAAACAAATTTTGAGTCATATGTTCTATGCTATTTTTTATCCTATTAATCTCTCTTGTATTTCTTTCATGTCATTTTTCCTTTCTTTCTTTCTGGTTAAAAGCATGCCCACTTTGAAAACCCAATTATATCTGAAGAGGGAGTTGTACCTCTAAAATTCAAAGGAAACTTACTAATTTAATTGATGATTTGTCCAACTAATTGTTACATATTTGTCTCTAGCAAGTGGGCAAGAGAGTCTTTGAATCATCTTTTTAAAGGGGAAAATCTATATATAAACAATATATCAATTCTCTTTTTAACTTATTATATGTTTCTAAATCTACAAGAAAGTTGACTCTCGAATTTATATAGTAGAATGGAAGATCTAGCCTCTTAATTTATAAGCATAGATAAATCATAGCTACTTAACATTAACAAGATAATAACATACTCTAATAAAACTTTTAGGATGCAATATATAAACTAGTACATCTACAATTATTCATATAATACAAACATGACTCACAATATTCATGCCAAATAGTGAAGGGATATGTATTTAATGACAGCCTATTACTTACCTAATTAGATATTATTCATTTTAGTAGAATACCAAATTCAACTCAGCTAGCCAAATTAGCAACAAAACTACACCCAAGTGAATGGTATTTATGTCACAAATTGATTGTATTATAATAATCCACCACTTCTGAAAATAATAGAGTGGAACTTTCACTAGCCTAATGTTACTTAATTAGTTCAAAATCAAAGATATATCAAAGCTTGAACAGAATTATTTTTTTTCATTGGGTCATCCCAATATATACCATTTAGTTCAACAAAACCCTATTTATTATTTATTAGTTGTCTTCTCTCTCGATCATCAACCAAATTTTTTGATCCTCTTAACTCTTCATCAACATGCACTATCTTCTATCTTTTTGCCAATACTTAGCAACCAATTTATTTTTTTAATTCATTTATCCCTGTTTGTACCATTTAGTTCCACACGATTGTTTCTAATATTAATGACTCACTATTCATTAGCTCATTTCCCAAACTTTTTGACCCTATTAAGCTTCAACATATGTAAATCTTGCACTATATTTTGCCCTTATGGCAATACTCCATGAGTTTGAGAATATTCAAATGTTTTATGTCCTACTCCATATCTAAGACTAAGTTCTTGTTAATGATCTTCCATACCTTCATCTACTTGTCTAATATACCTTTGTTCTTTCATATTTTATATATTTTTAATGCCTTCAATAGAAAATTGTGTGGTTCTTCAACTATTTTAAAAGTTATTATAATTTACTCTTCCTCAATTTAATTGTTTACAACCCATTGATGTATCTAGCAATTTTTTTTATAGGCTTTAGTCTTAATTATCATCTTATATAAATCTTTAATAAACTCCTTCGTAGTATTAACCATTTTTCTTATGTTTTAGAATATTTTCAATAATTGAAGCTATAAATTGAAGGACACAAATTTTCCTTTTTAAGTTTAATATCATCGTATTATATTTTATTGTTTTGTTTATCTCTCCTATTTATTTTCCATTATCCTTATTTTCACCAAATATATACAAAACCATTCAATTTTGTCTTAAAATTTAGTTCTCCTCTAGGATATTTAGTATTTTAATACTCAAAGTATTCTTACAGATAGTTTATCCAATTAGTGATTTTTTTCTAAATTCAAACAAATGACTAATAAATAGAAATATCATTCATAGGTCACTTACAAATTTTAAGAATAGATTTGAATATCTTTACATGATTTGTATATTTCTATTCCTAGTGTCACTCAGCTAGTTCAACAACTTCCACATTATCTAGCACATTTCTTCTTTCAACTTCTTCATCATTAATTTCATCATATCTAGGATGTGTCATCATCTCCATGTTCCTCATCATCTCATACATTTCTTCCACTATTCCAATGGTCTTGATAAAACCTTTGCATATACCAACTGTTCATGGAGGCATGTTGACATTTGATCTTATCAAAAGTACAATTTATTTGGTAATATATCCACAAAACCTCTTGAAAACTACCTTAAGCATGGTGCTCTATAAAATGTTTCTTATAGTGTATAGAAGGGGATTTGTCACCTCCAAGATGATGAATCTCAAAGGACAAATCGATCCACCGCTACCTCACTCAAACTAGTGCTAAGGTGAGCCAGGGGATAATAATGAAAAGCTAGGATAATAAACTACAGATGAGAATCCCAGATGACTCTATTGAGTCTCTATCCTTGGGACGAATGTGTGGATCTAGGGTACGAGTGCGATGCATTGTTGTCTAGTATAGACAGAACACAGAAACCATATGGGGTTGCAGATACAATTATAATATTAAATAAATGTAGAAAAGCAAAAAGATAGACTAATAATGCAGAATGAGAAATATTAGAATGATTTGAGAAGAGGGCAAAGAAGAAAACTCACAACCGGTCCATGATGTGAAGCCTCCAACTAAATGATCTTCTTCCTATGATTATAAACCTACACACAAGAAAGAAGGAAAATGTTGGGGGTTTTCTTTTGGAGTCTGCCTCAGTCAAACCCCCATTTTGGTGTTTCCACCTCCACAGACAACCCAAATAGATTGATAGAATAAAAGATAAATGCAAGACAAAATAAATGATAAATGATAAATGATAGAAGTGGGATGTGATAAATCCCAAGATTCTAATAGATAGGATAAATAGAGTGATGGAAAGATATTACCAACAAGGCTTGAGAAAGACAAGAGAGTCACAAGAGATTATTGGGAGAGCTCGAGAGTGTTGTAGAAAAATAGAGATTGCAGTAGCAAGAGCAGGAGCAAGAGAGAGTTGTAAGAGCCAAGAGAATTAGAGAGATTGTATGGAGTAACTAGAGAGATTGAAAGAAGAGAGAGTTGGGTTTAAAATGAGAGAAGAGGAGGGGAAAGAGGGCTGGAGAGTTGTTTGAAAGGTTTGGAGCCGTTTCCACCAATATACGCAAGTGACAAGTGGAAAGGTGTGCTTAGAAATGGCATTCAAACGTTAAGATATCATGGAACGAATGCCCAACGAGTGGACGTCCACATGGCATGCTAGTGTTTGAATGAATCACACTAAAAAATAATAGGAGACAAGGGAGACACGTGGCTAACAAGACTGACGTCATGAGGGAGTTGCTGAAAAGGTGTCTAGTGCATCCTAAGAGGGAAAAGGTTGATGCAAGGGCTAAAGTGATCCTACTCAATTGCTAGGGGAATGGACACCAAATTGGTTACAAAAGATGTAGGTCAAATTACAATGAGGTATGCAATTTTCGACACTATATATCTAGATTGCCTAAAATTGTAATTATATTTATAAAAAAAAAATTCAACACCTTCTATCTAATACAATATTTGAATATACCTTTACTCAAGATATAAGATCACAATCTACCTTTTGGAGTATCAAAAACCATGGTCTAATACAATGGGATTTAGTGATGGGTAGATAATCTAGTTAGAGAATATCCAACTATTTAGTTGAATACAAATAATCATAACATAAACAAGTAAAACATGATGTTTAATGATTCACAATAAAAAAAATACATTAATTATATTAAAAGGGATTGTAATATGAGGCCTCAAGATTTAATGGTAAACATGCACATCTAGTGTTCAAATTATAATCCTCTTAGTTGTCAAACAATCCTCAGAATACTATATTGCCAAACTATATGAATTAAATGAAAATCACAAAACTTCATTGCACCAATAATATTAAAAAAATAATTAAATGTTGACATATAACTTCATTGTTCATCACATGGCTCAACATATTATCATTTGCAATTTAGTTTATTAAGCAATGATTATTTTTGATAAATCTTATGATATAAATGTAGAATTAAATTATGATGATAGTGGGAGATTTCTAATACTTTATAATTTTATATTTGTTCTATGGAAGTGAATTGATGTGTCATACAACTAATTTATATGTAAAATGGGTACTTGCTTATAGATGCAAACTAAGATCTCAATTACTCGGTTCCATGTTTTCTTTTGGAATGGTTTTGAAATTGAGATAAATGTATGTATGATCTAGGTTTGGTGATAAAAAAATAATGACTTTCGATAGTAATAGAAAATTATCTATAGAATAAAAAGAAAACGTAGTAGGTCAAACCTAAAAATAAGATAGAAAGAAATTTCGACCTACAAACTAAAGCTAAAAGTGTCATATGCAGGTGTTGGTCCAGTTCCCTAGTTTTAGATTCCTATGACTAACAAATAGGAGCATAATTTCAATCAAGATGTCTTGTACGTTTGTCTCCCAAAAAATCAATTAAAAAATTCAAACACGTGTACACTTTTTTTATAGAAGAATCTTTCTTTCCTATTCAAAGTCTATTACGATTTGTAATAGAGGTCTATGCATTCTTGTAACACTTTTAGTATCATATTACAACCTACACACATGAAAATGAGAAATAAATGTTGTGCTATATAAGGGATTGCCAAAGTCAAACCCTGTGTTGGTGATCAAGCCTCAACAATAACTATGATGATGTGAAATAGTGCATTTTCTAAGCTAGATAGAGTAAAATGAATAATGAAAATGATTAAATGAAATGATTTTACCTTAGGTGTGAAACCTTCTCATGGAGTTTCACATAAAGGTGGTAATACAACTATCTTTAAACAAGTCTTTCTTGTGTTAATGTAATAAAATGGTAACAAAACATGACAAATATGAAATCATGCTTGAATATTGAATGTTGTAGTCTACTACTCAATATCTTAATAACATATATTTGGAATTATTTTTCAATAATAGTGTCGCTTAGATATTATGAATGGTAGACAATGCACTCTATATAGGGATCACAATATATATTTAAATATAGGGCAACAAGTAACGATAAAATGAATTTGTTGATTGGTCATGAATAGAAAAATTATCAACACTCGCACATGTTTGGATTTGGATCCCTCTTAGAAGGATTAGGGAATTGGGCATCCTAGTCCACTTAAAAATGGCCTTGAAATAGGGATGTCAATGTGTTAATATCTAGAACATAAGACCTAGTTGAAAATAGCTTATGATGAAATTTATATTACATTTTTAATAATTATATCATTTGGTTGGATAAGATACATATAGGTTTTAAATGATCTAGGAGGAAGCACATTAAAGTAGGGACCCAAACAGAATGTGAAATTATAAATGGACACAATTTGAGACACTACATTTAGCCCATACTTTAGTGGGAGTATAAACTTGTAACACTCATATTCATGATAAAGTAGAGAAAGAAGGAAAGAGAAAGACATACAAGGGATAATATGTCACTAACTTGAGAGAATAAATCCCCCAAGATTAAGATCCTATTATCTCACATAAGAACATTTAAAGTAGGGTACACTAAAAAATAAAATATAAGACAATCGAAGAAAAAAAAAACAAATTAAACAAACAAAGAAAACAAAGAAAAAAGGAAAAAACTACCAAAAATGTCCATATCAAAATAAAGGCTCAAAGTCAACTGATTGGAGAGATGTCAACATCAATATTAACTCAATTTCTAAGTATCATCCTCATAATGATATTGTAAAAGAATGATCTAACTTTTAAAGAGAGACAAGCACATACACCATTTAGGAATACAAAAATTAGAGGGTCCATGGTGCAAAAAGCAAGTTGTGTTATGCTAAGGGTCCATAGAAATCCCATGAATTCTACTACCCAATAAGGAGTACATTATGTTGTGTTATTCATGTGTATAACATGAAATATACTAGACAACAAGTTGTATTATGTTGTGTGATCCATGCATTGCAACACTGATTACACCAGCAAGCCTTGATATACTAGGTGATCAGTACATCAAGAAGCATACAAACTACAATAATCAATCTATCAAGTCTCACTATATTAGATGACCAACACGTTAGGGAACATAGAAAACAAAAATGGTTAGTCTAGTTGTCCTCACTATACTAGATTATCAATGCCTTAGGGAGAATAAAATGTTCAACAAATAATAAAACTAGCAAGTTGTGTTATGCTATATGATTGGGATGAGTCATAAATGCTATTGGCTAGAAATATATGTTATGTTATATGATCAATAGATCAACAACATTTCAGTGGATTTAAGAAAGGATCAAACTAGTAAGCCACACTATGCTTGATGATTAAAAAAAGGTTATATTCTATAGAACTTACTAGATAAATATTGATAACCATGCCTTAAAGGGTGTTGTGCAACAAAACATCGCCACATCAGAGGTACATTAATGAACATATCAAGAAACAAGGATGCCTCATATTCCCCCTTAAGATGTCAACATATTCCTATGTTGATATTAGAGTAAGATGAAGATTTGTATGGAGGATAAATACCTTCAACACCAAGGAGATATCCTTGACAAGAATGCATACATTAAAGCTATTAAAAATATCCCTATAAATGATACAAATATAATTATTAATGGTAAGACCATAAATGTAATGATAATAAGAAAAGAAAAAAAAATCACCTTGTTCAAATTCCTAATATTTTGGAGGCAAAAGAGTGATCAAATGGTGTTTTAAGAATCTTAACGAGATTTGGTCTTCTCCAGAAAAGGTTTGGGTAAAATTCTTATCTCATTGGAGGAAAGTGAATTTGCATGTTACAATGTAATGAAGGTAAATGTGGAGGTAAGAGAGAAGTAGGAAACATTATGCCTTCTCTATAGTAATGAGGGTTGGGGTCCATAGGGATCTTAATTATTTGTTCCATATCTACAATACCCTATCTATTATATCCTTATTTAAAAATAATGGTAAAACCAATATAGATTGGAACCTTGATAGTTTTTGATTAAGATAAAACAAGTTTTATAGTGACCCGAAACCCAAATCCAAACATAAGAAAATTAAATGAGTAGTGAAACGGATTACAAACAACAACCAAACAACATCAGAAATAGGGGAAACACCCATTAGCACCCAACAAGGAATAGAGAACATGAGAAAAAGAACCAACAACACTAACAAAAGACTAACCAAGAGCTTGCATGAGGTCAGAATTTTTCTAGATTACGTTCTTGTTTATTTATTTGAGCTCCTCCATGATGAATTTGGTGGTGCTCCTCTCCTAGTTCCTTCTTCTATCCTGGTAGAAGGTCCAGTAGAAACCTACATATCCATCCACTGTGGGTTTATCTCCAAATTCCTCTTTTTTGACTTAGCAGCTAAAGGCGATGCATTGTTGAGCGGATGGGCTTTCTGAGCAACAATTTTCTCATTAACCTTTTTAGGACCTTCCGCACTATTATTCATAGCCTCTTTTCTTATTTCCACCAGACCCTTGAGATTGCCTTTTAATTCCTCCATACTCTTCTCCAGATTATCAATTCTTGACTTATGCTCGGTTTTCATAACCCTCACATCTTGAGTTAATTTTATCTAGCATAGGATTCTCTGTAAAGATTTTTATTATGTATTTAATCCCCTTTTTTATGAAGGTGATCTCGATGATTACCCATTGAAAGCACTTGTTCTGGCTATTTATGGAATTAGCCAGGAGCACTTCAAAACCGGTTTCATCCTTTTTGTTTTCCCCTGGGTCCACATTAAGGGAAATATACAATTTGATTTCCTCATCCTCTTTACCTTTTGACTCCATCACTTTCCCCTCTTTTTTCTTTTTTGAGCTCTAAGGATCCAAATCTTGGGATTTAGAAGGGAGGGTTTTCAACTTTTTAGCTATAGGTCTAGAGTGGTGTTTTCTTTTTCTTCTGTTGTTGGTACTAGGAGTAGCTTTGTGTGGGAGTCCCTCTTCCTCTAAGGGCCAATAACCTGGGTCATTCTGACACATGAAGGTCATGCTAGTCCATGGCTCTCTCACCCAACTACTTCTCATCAATCTCAATGTTCGATACCATATGCACACCAAGGCTAGCCAAGGTTTTAGGGTTGTTCACAATAGGGGAGGGCTTTGACCTCATGTGCTTTAGCATATTCCATTATAAGCAGGATTAGCCCCTCATGTAAAACAGGGTTCTCATTGTTTTTGGCATGACTTGAAAGACCATGCTCAAGTGAAGAAATTAAATAAAAAGGCAAAGAAATTTTCTTGTCATGCCTAAAATAATTTAAATTGGTGAAATGATAGGAAAAAGTCTTGGTAAAACGACCATCCAAAGTGATGTACCTCATTAAAACCTCTGCCATTTCCATCTGAATATTTATGAGGTATTTTTTGTTATAGCCCCCCTCAACCATTTTCCTCACTATATTCCTTTCATTCCATTTGTCAAAGAAAACCGACAAGGCTTCCTTCTTTGCCTTCCATTCTCTATAGAACTTTTTTCCTTCCATTTGTAAACCAGTAATCACCGCTATGAAAGGATCATCGATTATGAATTCAGCTCAATAAGCACTAAGAATGCCTTTATACCAACCCTTCACAAACTCTTTCGCCATCCTGGGATCATGGTCATGCAAATTTTTGAGGTATGACGCGAGACCGCCATCCAAAATTTTAGTTCATAGCTCCTTGTTTTGTTCCCACTTCTGGCACAATGACAACTCCATTTTATTCTTATCTCCCCCAATAATGAGAGTGCCCCTGCAAATTTTGATATTCACTAGATTAACCCCAAACCCAAACCAATATATACAACACCAAACGACCAAGAACAATTTGGAATGTCGATTCCTCTTATTACAAGAAATGACTTTACCCATTTGAAAGGATGTCATCATTAGTATTTGGCTGTTGGGCAATATTTTCGCATCCCTTCATGTCAGCTCACACAAGTGTATTGGGAAGGATTCCCTTGCCATTCAACAATTTATTTCCTAATACACCACACCCATATTTGCCACATAATCCATAGGCATATTGCCTTCCTAAAAAATGCAAGTAATTCAAATTTCATCTAGTTTGGCAATCATAACGAGGCACTCTCGGATTAAACATTTGATTGTCTAGCTAGGAGGCATCTTTTTAATCAGTCAATTAATGATATTCAGTGAATCACTTTCTAACCATACCTTTTTATACCCTCCATGAATACAAAGTTGAATTCCAATGTAAGCTGGATTTGCCTCAATTGGAACCTTGATAGTTGTTCCCATATTAATAGAGTAGTATACGTCGGGATTGTTTGAAAATTGTCAGTGAACTACATTTTTTCTTACAAAATTCTAGTTTGGTATTTTCTTTTCCTTCCTATTATTATTCTAGGGCTTATTTTCTCTAGCCTTATCTCTCTCCAATTTCATACCAAATTATTCTTCACCAAGTATCTAATTCCATGACATCTCTTATTCACCATTTGTTTTGGTTTGTTTATGCTCTTCTTTTCTCTCTCCTATTTTTTGTGTCTACTTTATCTCAATTCTCCTACTTTTGTATTTGGATAGGGATGGGTCCTAATGCAGGGGTTTTGTCATTTCAAGACTTCTTTTCACTCTTTGGTTTTTAAAACACATCATATTAGGCTGCACCTCTCCATTAATCTCTTCATTATCTTCTTATTTATTCTTAATCTCTTCTCTAAATCTCCTTACGCTTTAATTAACTAAATACTCTAGATGTTCATTACTCTTAAATGAGGGTTTTTCTAGATTTTGCAAGTGCGCCTTTAAACTATTAATGTCCAATTTAACTTTGACATTAATGAAATATTTCGAGGAGTGTGGTAGAGTAGGAGCAATGTTGCTACTATTTGGTCCTATCAAGAACCTCCTTCTATCATATCCTTTAAAGGTTGTTCAAAGCCCACTTACCATTCCCTGTAATTTATCAAGTGGCAAGTCCATGTCTTCTAGGGTTTTCTCTTCAATTCTACTTCTCTTTTTTCTTTTTGTGGCATCACCCTCATCGACACTCTCAATGATGCCCTTCTTGGAATGCTCATCTCTTCTCTTTTTTCTTTCTTCTCTCTCCATTGTTTGTTTAAGTCTCCTTTCTTCTCCATTAGGGCTGGCCATTGTGTCTATTCTCCTTGCTCTAGTTTTCTCCTTGATCTCTCTTGAATTCTTGTTATCACCTTTCTCCATGGGTATTTTAGATTTAATCTTACATTACTCATGCATTGCATCCCATGGTGGTTATTCATTCGGTTTCTACAATAGTCACATCTTTTATTTGTCTTTATGGACTATTTCCATCTTTTCATTTCCTATCCCATTTGTACCTAAGCTCGTCTCATATGATAGAAATCAAGAAGACAAAAGTTTTGTCATTTTTCCTTCATTTCTCATTCTCTTCTCAATCTCGTAATGGTTATTTAAATTAATAAAAAATATTACCATAAAATCCCCAACATAACCTAACTAGGGTCCTGACAACACAACCAATGTTGGCACTAAATTTGAAGGAGATAGATCAAATTTTTGTTCCCAAAGGATTTGTTTGAGTTGTAGTCTAATAACCCAGCACTTAATTCTTCTAGGGTAGTAAATAGATTTTATTCTATATCAAGTCTAGTTACTTAATCAAAAAGTAAATATCACACATAGTATTAGACATGATAATTATATCTTTTTCTATTAATATCTCAATATATAAAGTACATTCCTTATATATGCTTTATACTTTCTATCATTTATTCATTATTGATCAGATCATTCACCCCTTAGTTGTAGGTGGTCAAGGAGATGAACAAGCTGCTACCGGTAAGAGGAAGAAATAAGATGGCAATGTGTGTGTAGGTACCACCTTGACTACACATGGAAGATAGTTTACTACTACAGGTGAAATGAATGGTAGTAGAGGAAACTGGAACCAGGAAACAAAGGTAAATAGGAAAGTGACCCGGTAGAGACAAAAGACATGTATGCAAAGCATGTTACCGGCATGGATGTTGATCAGTGTTGCTAAGTTATGTAAGTCAATGAGTTGAGGGATCATTGCAGTAACTCTGATGGCCTGGAAGGATGTTGTTATGTCTCAGGTGTTATTGGAAAGGATCTGAATGACATGTATTGGTCTAGTAGCTGATCTCATGTGGATGCATCTTTATGAGTCAACCGGTTGGATAGGTGACTTGTAAGGGTACTGTCAGTATATTATCTCTCTTTGTATGAAGAGGTTATGGTTACTTAGGTGAGTACCATTTTGAAATCTGGTAGATGAGGAATGAAGACCAGAAATCTGTGGTTCAGGGGGAGTTCAAAGCTATATCCTTAGATTGATATCAGATAGACTGAACACAGAAGCGGATGAAGTAGATGCTCAAAGAAAGAGAGAGATCGATGTTTGTTGTAAAGGGTTGTTTGGTACCTGAGCTTTCCATCTCAAGTATTGATGTTTGAGATGATGTTGTGCATAATCTTCAAAATGGAGATGCACCCGGTAATAAGAGGAGAAATATTCATGACAGTGCTCGGTGGATGTAAGGAGAAATGTTATCCCAACAGTGCCCTTTTCCATTGTTGTCAAAGGGGGAGAAAGCTACTGTATTATACTAGATACTACATGTGTTGACATCAATGCCAAAGGGGGAGATTGTTGGCATTGTGTTGTCATTGATGTCAAACCGGTATAGGATGTAACCGGTATCACTGACATTCATGTCAACTAATGAACAAGAGGTTGTTGGCATTAGAGTTTGATGTCAATTGGTATAAAAGATGGATCGATATGGGAGAAGAATTAATGTGTTATCATTGATGACAATCTGGTGACCATCCTCCTAGTAGAAGGAAGAACTAGTTTAATAAAGAAGAATGCTAGAGAGTCTGCAAGAATATGTATGGGATACCGGGATGCTAAAGGAAGGTTGTTGCAGAATAGTTGGAGTGTGATGACTTGGTGTCATCAATATGTCTCAACAGTAATGTGGACAAGGTGCCGGTGTAGAAATGTCCCATCTGTAAGAGATGTACATGATTTGGATAGACATGTCTGAAGACCAGTTTAGGTGTTCCACTGGCAACTCAGCAAGCGCAAACATGATGAGTGAACCGGTAGAATGTGAGATACCGACATGATTAGTTAACCATAAGTTAAGAGGAACCAATAGAGTGTGTAGTCTGTGACCAAGGTAAACTGACAAAGTAGTGTGATGAGGTGGATACCAACTATGATGCCACTTGAAGATGAAGTGGCCGATGAAACCTGCATAGGTCAGTGAAGTAAGGTCGGTGAGGTAGTTGTGATTGGTCCAAAATTAATGGTGACTGCAAAGCTTGAGGTAGAGTTGCAGAGTTGTGTGGCTCGAGATCCAGGACAGATTGATTGTGCGGATCGAAGTAGGCGAAGGAGAAAGCTAGACCATTTATGGAGATTGATTGAGAAAAGCTAAAAGATTGATTGCAGGCTACTAAAGAAGGAAGGCATGTTCTAGAAGGCATGTAAACTGCAAATATGTGTAGATAGACATCTCTGAGTTGTGATCTGATCAGATTTGATTGGATTCGATGTGTCTCATGATCATTGAAGAAAACCCTAAGGTGCCAAGTTTGAATTGGTTTTTTGTAGGAAGTCTGGGTTATAAATATGTGAGCCTAAGAGATAGTTGGTACATCTGAATTGTAGAAGATTGTGCTATTGCAAAGTGACTAAGTGTTACTTCTGTATGTAAGAGAAAAATAGTGAAGTGCTCCACGAATATATGAGAAGAGAGTAAGAGGGAGGGAGAACAAGGTTGAAGTTATTCAACCGATAGAAGAGCAAAAGTGATAGTGTCCATACCGATAGAGAAAAGGTGAAGAAATTTGCAGAGTAGGCTGGCATAGAACCAACTAAGTATGGTACTTGTGGAGAGCAGTATAGAGCTGAAGGAGGTGAGAATCAACAGAGAGAAAGGTGGACCAGTAAGCAAAAGCAGTGAGAAGAGAGAGTAGTGAGTAAGAAGAGAAGATCCAATAGGATAGTGACTTAGTTGGTGGAGATTCAATCAAAGTGAGTAGAGAACTGATAAGGTTGAGGAGATACCTTACTGATAGGGAAGCTTGTATGAAATGATTGCAAGATTCACTTGTAACAAGATAACAACTTATGTATTTGATGTTTATATTGTGAACATTGAGTTGTAGCTCGGTGCAGGGGTTGTAGCTCCTTTCGGTTGGTGCCCTAAAGTCAGGGGTAGGTGCTCCTTGGGTTGGTGCCCTAAAGTCAGGGGTTTGTGCTCCTTGGGTTGATGCCCTAAACTTTGTAATAGTGTTTTCATTGTGATGTTGGATTGGAGCAGTAGACTCCAACAACATTGCTCACCGAGGTTTTTCCCATCTTGGGTTTTCCTCGTACATCCTAGTGTAATGAGATGCCTCTTTGTGTGTGATTATTTTGAGTTAGTCTCTTTACTAACTAGTAAGCCTACACTATTCTTGATTCAGAAATTGATGTTGCTCACAAAGGATAGCTAAAAGGTAATTTTTTTAGAACCATTGATTCACCCCCCCCCTCTAAGTGGTGCATTGTGTCTAACAATTGGTATTAGAGCCTAGGTTCCCAGTTAGAAGAGTGTTCTCCAACTTGGGTAGATTCTGGCCTAAGGACACAATGGTCTGTTTGGTGTCAATCCCTGCTCCAGTGTTTGATGGATCAAACTATTATGTTTGGATTTGTAGAATGGAAGTCTTCTTATCCTATCTAGGGTTTGATGTATGGATGTCGGTTGTAAATGGTCTCCCTAGAAATGCTTGTCCTCCCAACGAATGTGAAGAAGAAAGATGTTGCTTGTGCAATGAAGAATCCATGAAGGCCATATTCAATGGACTCACCGGTAATGTTTCCTCACAGGTAGACAAGTGTAAATTAGCAAACGGTCTATGGGATAGACTAAGGAAGGTGTATGGAAATGAACCCTATACCATTGGATCAGTATGTGGAAGTGAGAAGAACTATGCAGTAGATACATGTGTAGATGATGAAGGCAGAGCCACTGGCAGCTGTAGAAATGATGATGAAGGAATCCACCTCTTCATGACTCAAGAATCAAAAGATAAAAGGAACACTTCTGAAAATGATCATGTAGAACACTCCTACTGACAAGATGTGTTTGGGAGTGATAGAGAAGATGAAGAAGAAGAGGAAGCAGAAGTTGATCTTGAAGGTGAGCTTGTAAATGCACTTGAAGAACTCAGTAGAGTTAAAAGGGAATACAAGCTATTCAAGAATGCTGCTATAGTGGAGTAGAATCGACTAACAAAATGCCTCGAGGAATCTGAGAAAAGCCTCTCAGATTTGATGTCTCAAGCAGGAGACACTAAGGAGTGTCGATGTGAAGATCTAGCATCTAGGCTAGAAGTGAAGAATGAAGAAAATCAACAGCTGCTTGGAGAAATGGAGATTATCCGGAATAACCTTGAGAAGTGTCAAGATGAGCTCAAGGTGAAAATTTGAGCTGATGACCGCAGTGATGCCTTGGACAAAATGTTGAAGGAGAAAAGGGATGCCAAGGATATTGAAGTTTTAGGAAGTGGTGTCGGTGAATGCTCCACGAGCAAGAATGTCCCCCACAATGACATTTTGTTTGCCTCCAATAGAGAAAACAAAGGCCAAACCTTCTCAGTGAGAAATGCTCCCCGAAAGAAGGTTGTTCTAGATACAACCGGTGAGGACTTGCAGACAAGAAAGAAGACCGGTGTTAAAAGAAGAATGAACAATGAAGATCCCAAAGGAAAAGAGAAGATGGGAGAAGATAGCTTCACTAGAAGCAAGGAAATAAGGAAGCAGCAAAGAAGACCTCCTACTGGTAAAGGACAAAGAAATGCTACCACCCACAGGGCAAAGAAAGTGTGGGAGAAGAAGAGACCACATGGAAGAGATGAACGAAATGGACAACCAAGGATCCATTCTGAAGGAAGAAGAAATGGAGTTGCCAAACCAGTAAGATCTCCCCATGCATGGCAAAATAAATTGGTAAGTCATATGTCATCATTTACCGGTTATTTCTTTGTATGTAACACCTATGGCCATAAGGTAGAAGAATGTAGAAAGAAATCTAGAAGGAATAATCTAGGATCTCATAAACAACATGCATATGAGAAAAATGTATCCAGGAGTAGATACATGCATGTACCCTCTCTCGGTTATGCAAATGTTGTTTTTCATAACTGCAACGGTCTTGGCCATAGAGAGTTTGAATGCAGGAAGAGAAACCTGCAGTCACGGGAGGCCGATATAACAACTATGCTCTGCAAAAAAATGGATTCAGAACATATGAAAATCAGAAATCTGCATGGAACCAAAGAATAAATGTCCCTGCAGGAGTAAGAGGTCCATCGGTTCCAACTGCTAGACACAACAACTTGACCAGAAGAAGATGGTCAAATCGGTATGTAAAGAGATTCCCCAAACATGAAGTTGGGATGGATGTTGTGTGCTACTATAGTACTACTTTTGGTTGTGATGCAAAATCAAGAAATGGGAGGACCCATCAGCTGAAGAAGGAAAGACCTGCTCCCAAATCTAAAAATGGGAAAAAAAATAAGATCAAGCGGATATGGAGGAAGAAGATCATGGATCGGCACTGTGTATTCAAGGCATAGGTGATATCTCCTATAGTTTAAAGGAGATGCAGGACTTAGGGGGAGTCACATATTGATAAGATCATTCACCCCTTAGTTGTAAGTGCTCAAGGAGATGAACAAGCTGCTACCGGTAAGAGGAAGAAAATAAGATGGTAGTGTGTGTGTAGGTACCACCTTGACTACACATGGAAGATAGTTTACTGCTATAGGTGAAATGAATGGTAACAGAGGAAACTAGAATCGGGAAGAAAAGGTAAATAGGAAAGTGACCCGGTAGAGACAAGATACATGTATGCGAAGCATGTTACCGGCACAAATGTTGATCAGTGTTGCTAAGTTATGTAAGTAAATGAGTTGAGGGATCAGTGCAGTAACTCTGATGGCCTGGAAGGATGTGGTTATGTCTCAGGTGTTATTGGAAAGGCCCTGAATGACATGTATTGGTCTGGTAGATGATCTCATGTGGATGCATCTTTATGAGTCAACCGGTTGGATAGGTGATCTATAAGTGTATTGTCAGTATATTATCTCTCTTTGTATGAAGAGGTTATGAGTACTTAGGTGAGTACCATTTTTAAATCTGGTAGATGAGAAATGAAGACCAGAAATCTATTGTTCAGGGGGAGTTCAGAGCTATATCCTCAAATTGATATCAGATAGACTGAACACAGAAGCAGATGAAGCAGATGCTCAAAGAAAGAGAGAGACAGATGTTTGTTGTAAAGGGTTTTTAAGTACCTGAGATTTCCATCTCAAGTGTTGACGTTTGAGATAATGTTGTGGATAATCTTCAAAAGGGAGATGCAGCTAGTAATAAGGGAAGAAAGATTCATAACAATGCTCGGTGGATGCAAGGAGAAATGTTATCCCAACAGTGCCCTTTGCCATTGTTGTCAAACGGGGAGAAATTTACTGTATTATACCAGATACTACATGTGTTGACATCAATACCAAAGGGAGAGATTGTTGGAATTGTGTTGTCATTGATGTCAAACCAGTATAGGATGTTACCAGTATCACTGACATTCATGTCAACTAATGAACAAGAGGTTGTTGGCATTAGAGTTTGATGTCAATTGGTATAAAAGATGGATCGATATGGGAGAAGAATTAATGCGTTATCATTGATGACAATCTGGTGACCATCCTCCTGGTAGAAGGAAGAACTAGTTTAATAAAGAAGAATGCTAGAGAGTCTGCAAGAATATGTATGGGATACCGGGATGCTAAAGGAAGGTTGTTTCAGAATAGTTGGAGTGTGATAACTTGGTGTCAACAATATGTCTCAATGGTAATATGGACAAAGTGCGAGTGTATAAATGTCCCATTTGTTAGAGAGATGCATGATTTGGATAGACATGTCTAAAGACCAGTTTAGGTGTTCCACCGACAACTCAGCAAGTGCAGACATGATGAGTGAACCGGTAGAATGTGAGATATCGGTAGGATTAGTTAACCGGAAGTGAAGAGGAACCAGTAGAGGGTGTGGTCCGTGACCAAGATAAACTGACAAAGTAGTGTGATGAGGTGGATACCAACTATGATGCCACGTGAAGATGAAGTGGCCAATGAAACTTGCATAAGTCGATGAAGTAAGGTCAGTGAGGTAGTTGTGATTGGTCCAAAATTAATGATGACGACAAATCTCAAGGTAGATTGCAGAGTTGTGCAGGTCGAGATCTAGGACAGAATTATTGTGTGGATCAAAGTAGGCAAAGGAGACAACTGGGCCATTTATGGCGATTGACTGAGAAAATCCGAAAGATTGATTGCAAGCTGCTAAAGAAGGAAGGCATGTTCTGGAAGGCACGTAAATTACAGATATGTGCAGATAGTCATCTCTGAATTGTGATCTGATCGGATTTGATTTGATTTGATGTGTCTCATGATCAGTGAAGAAAACCTTAAGGCGCCAAGTTTGAATTGGTTTTTGGCAGGAAGTCTGGTTTATAAATGCGTGAGCCTAAGAGATAGTTGGTACTGCTAAATTGTAGAAGATTGTACTGTTGCAAAGTGACTAAGTGTTACTTCTTCATGTAAGAGAAAGATAACGAAATGCTCCATGAATATATGAGAAGAGAGTAATAGGGAGGGAGAATGAGGTTGAAGTGATTCAATTGGTAGAAGAGCAGAAGTGGTAGTGTCCATACTGGTAGAGAAAAGGTGAAGAAAGTTGCAAAGTAGGTTGGCATAGAACCAACTAAGTATGATACTTGTGGAGAGCAACAGAGAGCTGAAGAAGGTGAGAATTGACAGAGAGAAAGGTAGACCGGTAAGCAGCAACAGTGAGAAGAGAGAGAGAAGTGAGTAAGAAGAGAAGATCTAGTAGGAGAGTGACTTAGTTGGTGGAGATTCAGTCAGAGTGAGCAGAGCACTGGTAAGGCTGAGGAGATACCTTACCGATAGGGAAGGTTGTATGAAATGGTTGCAAGATTCACTTGTAACAAGATAACAACTTATGTATTTGATGTTTATATTGTGAACATTGAGTTGTAGTTCAGTGCAGGGTTTGTAGCTCCTTTGGGTTGGTGCCCTAAAGTCAGGGGTTAGTGCTCCTTGGATTGGTGCCCTAAATTCAGGGGTTGGTGCTCCTTGGGTTGATTATGAGGCTGGATTGGAGCAGTAGACTCTAGCAGCATTGCTCACCGAGGTTTTTCCCATCTTGGGTTTTCCTCGTACATCCTAGTGTAATGAGATGCCTCTTTGTGTGTGATTATTTTGAGTTAGTCTCTTTACTAATCGGTAAGCCTACACTGTTCTTGATTCACAAACCGATGTTGCTCACAAAGGATAGCTAAAAGGAAAAGTTTTGAGAACCACTGATTCACCCCCCCCCCCCCCCCCCGCCTCTTAGTGGTGCATTGTGTCTAACATGTATCCCATTTTTATATCTCTCCCACCAAAGGGGAAAATATAACCAATAACTATTATTCATGGAAAAGTTGAAATTTATTAACAAGGAACAGTAGGTTTTGAAAGGCTTCAAACTCCTAGGGGATAATTAGCCATTCTTGAGACCTCTCTCTGAAGCCTTTATGGTTATTTTGTAAAAGGGTTTGGGCCATCCCCCACAAAATAAATTAAATATTTTTTAAAAAAACAACCTTAACTAATTTTTAATAAGGTTTTCAAAAATGTCATTAAAAAAAAACTCTTTATAGAAAATGTAAGGAACATTTGTTAGACCTTGAATTTAAGGAATTTGTTTTTATTTATAATATGAAATTACAAAGAACTAACCTTGTCTAATTTCTCATAATTTTTCTAAAAATATAATTTTTGTAATAAGATTATGAAAATTGTGGTCTTTTGATAAAACTAATGAAAATGTATAATATGAATAAATTAAAGAAAATGTACCTTCACAATTTGAATTGTATTTTGAGAGATTATATAATAAATACCTTAAAACTAAAAATAAATATATGTAAATTCAAAACATGGTTTGCAAGTTATGGTGTAAGGAAAATGTTGGTCCAAATAATATCCTTGATACCACTTGTTATAATATGTCTTAAAAATATTTGAGGCAGCGCAACCTCCAATAATGAAATTAAAATATATGAATTCAACGTTAGATGTTATGATCCTATGGAAG
This sequence comes from Cryptomeria japonica, assembly GCF_030272615.1. Taxonomy (NCBI): domain Eukaryota; kingdom Viridiplantae; phylum Streptophyta; class Pinopsida; order Cupressales; family Cupressaceae; genus Cryptomeria; species Cryptomeria japonica. Next base: position 226,541,059 of record NC_081406.1, read on the forward strand.
AGATTTCTCTTCCTTATTTATAGGCCTAGCTATGTAAGGATATACCCATCCATCCAAATTAATAGGGATTAGTATATTAACTAATATTCATGTTAAGATTAAGAATTTCACAGTTACTAACTTATTAGAATTAGAAATATAAGATATTAGGATCATAACAAATCAAATAAATGAATTAAGTAAAGTCTTCGATAAAGGATAAAGACTTCTTGATTAGAGGGGTGATCAACTTGGTCAAATGGGAAATGAGTTTGTAAGTAGGGGAATTGGAGGTGTTAATCAAAGGCCTTAGAGGAATGTAACTCATGATTTTTTGCATACCATAGATGTCTAGGATGATTTTTGTATTGTGTTTGAGATTCCTTTTGTGTTATGATTAGAGCCCAACATGGAACCCCCCAAAAAAAAAAATTCCACTTGCTATAAGAACTTAGAAATTTGATTGTAGCATAAGAGTTTATAGCTTCACTATTGTTTAGATAGTGAAGAATTTTTGTGACACGATCTAACTTATTCATATGATAGTGGAGTTCCTATTGTCTACTTTAATGATGACAATACCATGTTTTTAAGTAGTCTCTTGAAAGCAATAAACTCATCTAAATAGAAATGTTTCTATTGGAAGGTGTAACATGGCAAAGAATAATAGCACAATCTTACTCAACTTTATTTGTTGCAACATTGAATAACTCTAATATAACTCTTTCAATTTCATTTAAAAAACTACTTTAAAATAGAATCTTTAGCTTTTCTAGTATTTTTTTTTTCATTTAAAAGTAAATATTTTAATTGAAATTGAAAAAATTATATTAATGTTATTTAATGTTGCAACAAATGAAGTTGAGTAAAATTGTACTATTATTATTGGCACCATCTATCCAACCATCACAATGCATCATAAGCATTGATAGCCACAACAACCACATTCGTAAAAGACTTGTTAGAAACATTTATGGGTAACTCTAGATGTCTAATGCTTGTAACCTTTTATGGTACTTTTTTCAAATGTAATGCTAGATATAGAAATATATTTTTTTATAAATTGTATATTCATGAATAGCTTACTCCACTTGATTAAATCCATAATGTGACATTTACTACACTACTTCAAATAAAAAAGAAAAATCACATTGGTTTTATGAAAACATGAGCATATTATCATAGAATGAAGTTAATTTTTGAAGTATTATTATTGATAATAATTAATAAACATGAAATGAAAAAATTAAATTATTTCTTCTTATTTTTAAAGGGCAAAAATGTTAGACCTAAATATCACTCAACTAGAGTTTGAAAAAAGACCATATTTAAAGCTTGACATTATGCCAACACAAACAACTTTTTTCTAGATATTACCTTTAATTTAATTTCTTAAGTATAAATAAATATATACTATTATGTATCAAATTAAAATTATCGATTTAAAAAGGAAATTTAAAGATAATATTTAAATAAGAATATAAAAATAGCTTATTAGGGAAGTCATGAATTGCCTTTGTTGTTTGAGCAAATATGGATTTAATTAGGTTTTTGCCAAATGTGATGGAGGTTTATAATGGTGCATGGTGGTAGATGGACACACGGTGCCTCATTCTCGAGGGTGACAAAAGGATCCGCAAAACTATGGGTACAAAGGGTACGCAAGGAGAATGTCGTACGAATTAAAGAACAGACTTGATAGGAAGACAAATCATGAGGATCTTCCTGGGCTGCCAAATCTTCTCGAAACTAACAAACATATATTAAGGGAGTTCGTCATGTAGATCTCCACCGTCATTCAAAGAGTTTAACAGTTGTAGCACAAGTGTACTGTATAGGTTGGAACAACTTGTACTCTATAGATTGCAACAAATCCCAATCTCTCCCTTGAATCTTTGATTTGGGCGCCAAATAGATGGATCTGTGAGACTTTTAAGAGCAATAATTTAAATTATAAGCTCCATTCATCAAAGCATTCTCTCCTTCTCATCAATCTAGGGGAAAGGATCAAGTAGTTGTGCACCCTAACTTTGTGCTTCTCAAAATCTTACCTGGAAATTTCAAATCATTCTTATTTTTTTACAGCAACTTACTTGGTAAGTCCCCTACTTATAACTAAGGTTTCAAGGCCACATCAGCATGCTTTTTGCCAAGGTATCCAAAACAGCCCCCCAAAAAAGTGAGACCAATAGGTGTGCAAAAAGGCCCCAATACTTGTGCAACTGATGTGGCATCACATGATTGGTTACTTTTCACAACAAATATAGTATATTTCATTCAATTATTGGTACTTATCATACAACTATTGGTGCAATGTTGTACAAAAGTTGGACATTAAATCAGCAAGTATGAGGTATTAAATCAACAACTTCTATCATAAGTATTGGAAGGCGCTCAGCTCAACTACTAGGTCCTTTCCCCTAGACGAAATTGATCTAACAGTGCCATTAAGCACACGTGTACGATAGGTTGGAGTAGACTTGTCCTCGGTAGATTGCACCAAATCCCAATCTCCCTCTCAATCTTTAATTTGGGCGCCAAAAAGATGCACCCGTCGGTCGTGAAAAGCTATAATTTAAGGTATAAGCTCTATTCACCAAAGCATTCTCGCTCTCATCAATCCAACAATTTTTTTACTTCTTAGTTGCCTCTCTTCTGGTTTAAGATGGCAGACAAGAGCTTTGAAACCATGAATGTACGCTTTCTCATAAATACTAGAACTCAACGAATCATTTATGCTGAGGCTGGTAAAGAGTTTGTTGATTTTCTATTTACTTTTCTTTCTATGCCCCTCGGTTTTGTGCTCAAATTACTGTACACATTGAAATCTAATAGGAATGTTGGCTCTGTATCCAATCTGTTTGCTTGACACCCTTGCATGCTCCTCAATCACATAACAAAAACACCTAAATAAAAATTTGATCTTTGTTGGTTCACAACACAAAATAACATCATATTCTATTATTTGAAATTACAATATGAGCCTTCAAGTTTCAATGGTATACATAAACAAGCAGCGTTCAAATTGCAATTCTCTTAGTTGATAAATGAATGGTCTATCTTTATTACCATATTATATGACTTGAAACATGAAGAATGATCTTTCAATCTTATTATTAAAAATGAATATTACAAAGCTTCAGGGACCAGCAAAATTGAAATATGATTAAATGATGTATTTTAATGTTCATTTCATAGTTGAACATGTCATCTTTGGCAACATACTTCATTGACTCATGCCTAATTTTAAAACTTCATATCATATCAATGATAAATTTGAATTGCAATTATTGTGGGAGATTATAGTACTGCAGAAATTGATAATTGTTTTCTAGAAGTGAAATGGTGTACCATACAACAAGATCTTCGTTTTATGAATCTAATTATGCAAAATATTTATTGGAACCAAAATATGTTTTTTGTTGAGAATCATAGTTTTTTTTTTATATATTAAACAAAGAAAGGAATATTACAAAAGAAATGAATAACAGTCCTAAAAAAAAGACTGCACATAAAAGAAAAAATAAATAACCAGCTACAACTATTCAAATCAGCTCATCAAATAGGAGCAAAAAGAGCAGTAACAGTACTGCAATATACAATGACAAATACAAATTAGATGTTCCAATTAGTAGTGTGAACAACATACTAATTACATCATGTAGGCTAACAAATAATAACTGACTGAAAATAAAACTGAAGCACATTATATATGTGCCAAACTTAAAATTCTACTCAATTGAATGAAACATTTCATCTCTCCTTGAAGATGCATGAACTGGTATTTAATTTCATTCAATTCTCTACTGTATCTTGCTCCATATTTGCAATCAATATTCAGCTGAAAGCATAAATAAACTAGTTGGAACATAATGTCTGAGTAAAACATTAGAGTATCTCTATCTTGATGCACATTGTGAATAGAAAAAACTACTTGGCATATACTTTTCCAAATATATAGAAAAATGCATTGTTTCATAGTATCTGCAATCACATTCTTCTTAAAACCATAACCAAAAAGTGCTTCCTTCTATCTTAAAGTATGATTAAAAATAAGTGTCAACTTCTTTTTAGCTCTAGAACGGTACCAAAAAACAAGCTTTAAACTTTCTCTATGCTAACAAAAGGGTATTTTGTTGCTTGCATAGGCAAGAACTTAAGCTTATCACCTTGATGCAAGAGCATCCCCGGTCTATGAGCAATCTTGCATCAACCAAAAATATTTCCTTTCAGTTTTGTTCTTGTTCAGTTCAACATTGCAGTATTGCAGTTTCTGTGATCTTTCAATGTGTTCCTGTAGCTAGTTCTTTTTTATTGTAGATCAGATTTTTGATTTCCAAGTCTGTTCTTGATGTCATTCCATATTTTTAGTCCATTTGGAGTCTTTTCCAGTAAGTTATTGCTTCCGAATTGGCTGTTCTTGGGGCCCAAAGCAGTTTTTGAGCTTAACGGCTAGTTGGTAATTTCTTCTCGTGCGAACCAATTTCTTGGCTTGTGGATCTATTTGGTGCCTTGCTCGATGTTCTTGAGTCCTTGGCCGACCTTCCGTTCAATCTGCGCTTCTTGGTTGTTCTTTTTCGGAGGATTTCCTTTCATTCTTAGGGCCGACCTATTTGCACATTTCAATTCCCTTTCTTGGTAAATGTATTTTTTTGTGGCTGACCCGGATGTGTTCCAGATGCTATATATTGTTACATGCGATCCTTAGGAAGAAGTTAAAAGGCTATGAGTATCTAGTTTCTGGAATTGTAATTTTGATGCCTCTTGGAAGTTCAGATGGATTACAATCTAGCATATAGTCTAAAACAAGCCATGTTATCCTAAATGTAACCGGATGATTACTGGATGTTCTATGATGATAATATGATGACACGAATATTTGATTTTGTATTTTATCTATGTTTTGTTGTTACTTCCATTGTGTTACTCTTGCTGCATGGTCTGGTTAGTTCTCTTTGAGGACCCATTGGATTATGGCTGCACCAAGTGGTATCAGAGTGGGTTGCGAACCTTGAGGCACTCCTTTGGGTGAAAAAATCACTGAGTTGAGGCAGACTGTGAGTGTGTTGGATAGATCACCGAGTGTGGGGCAATCAAAACCGGTAGTCAGATCGCTGAGTTGAGGCAGTTGCACCAGAGAATGGAGGAGATACCGCCAAGAAGGATGAACCCCCAAAGGGTACAGTAGATGATAGAGGATTTTATGAATGAGATGAAGAATGAGATACAAAACGCATTGGTTGGTTTGTGGAGGAATCCAGAATCCGAGGATGAGCATGAAGAGGCTAGAGAAGAGATTGAGGTAGAGGAAGATGAAGGACTAGAAGATGAAAGAGAGGAGGTTTCAAACTTTTTCGAGACACGAAATCTAGAAGATCTGGTTGATTGGATCGGAGAGTTGGAGGACTACTTTGAGTTTGAGGATATTAAAGACCCATAGAGAGTTCGGTTAGCACTGACTAAGTTGAAAGGGCATGTTTCTTTATGGTGGAAGGAGTTGTAGAGAAATAGAGTTGAGAATGGTGAGATGAAGATTAACCGGTGGAGATAGATGGTAGCAAGATTGAAGGATAAATTCATTCTGGGAGACTATGAGTTGGAGCTATTCAAGAAGTTGTAGAACTTGAAGTAGAGAAACAAGAGTGTGAAGGAGTATACCAAGGAATTCTACAAGGTTAATATCAAAACTGGACATAGAGAGATGGATAGGGATAAGGTAGCTAGGTACATAAATGGACTTGCATTTAACATTCAGGATGAGATGAGTATGCTGAATATTTCCATAGTTGACGAGGCTTAGCATTATGCTTTGAAGGCTAAGGAAAAAGTGAAAAGAAGATAACAAAATAACCTTAGATGAAAGGAGAGGTATAAAGGGAAGATGGGTGGCAGTATAGAGAAGCAGAATATTGGATCAAAAGACACAGAAAAAAGGGAGTAGTGGTAACAACAGAGAATTTTTGGGCAAATGTTTGAAGTGTTGATAAACCAGACATAGATCTTTTGAGTGCAAGAAAGGGACGGCAAGAAACTGTGTGGTAAATGAGGATCAGGAAGTTAGAGTTACCGATGAAAATGTGTTGGAATTGAAACATGGAGAATCCCTTATGTTTAGAAGAGTCTTGGTGGAGCAGAGCAGTGAATATACTGGACCTACTCAGAGGAAGAATCTTTTCCAAACTATGTGTAAATTTGGTGGTAAGTGTTGTAAAGTTATTGTGGATAGTGGAAGTACTAATTATTTTGTATCTGAGGAGATGGTAGAGAAGCTTGGATTGAAAAGGCTTAAGCACCCTTGTCCCTACAAAGTAAGTTGGTTACAAGATGTTCAAAAGTTAGAAGTAAAAAGGCAGTGTTTGGTGAATATTAATATTAGACCTTATAGGGATGAGGCTTATGTAGTAATGTTTTTGTCTATGAGTGCTTGACATGTTTTGTTGGGAAGATCTTGGTAGTTTGATAGAGGAACTATCTATGACTGTAGAAGAAACCTAATCACTATTGAGAAGGATGGGCAAAATTTCACATTAGATTCTTTGAGGGAGAAAGAGGAGGAAGTGAAGAATTTGAATCTTGAGAGAAGTTGCAATATAGGGAAGCAGATTGCAGAGGTTACACTAGATGGTGGCACGAATTGGTAGAAGGGGACCTGATAGATAAGCCTGGTAGTAAAACGGAACAAGATGGTAGTAAGGTTATGTTGGTGAACCGTATGAAATCTTGTGGTAGAAATAAATCAGAGTTGGAACAGAAAGAGAGTATTAGTTAGAGAGAGTGTGCAGGTCTAAAGAAAGGGAAGAGAAATAAAGAAAATTAGGAGTTAGAGAATCCGATTGAGGTTTCGGAGGAGGTAAGGAAGAGGTTTGCAGACAAAGAAGATGTTTGGATTGATGGTATGATGAAAGAACAAGGATCTGGTCAACTACTAAGAGGGGGGGTGAATCAGTAGATAGAAATCTAATAAAACTTCACCAATCTCAAAATAAATCTCTCAAAGTAAACTTAGAACTATCAATGCAATATCTCTATCAGGATAAAAAATTGTCAAACTAAACTGGCTGACTATTGCAATAGATAACAGTAATCAACTTGAAACTTATAACCATTCAAATACTTTTACTGACATAAGTAAAACTTCATTTCATATTGTTGTCGGTTATCATGACTTATCAAAGTGGAATAAGTAGTTAAGAAAATCAACCATAGAAACATAACCACAAAAAACATTCACCACTTGACACAATATTTTTGATGTGGAAACCCAAATGGGAAAAACCACGGTGAGATGGAACTCACAAGAAATTTTGAACTCTTTTGAAGTTCTCCCTGTTAGGATCCAAGCTTGTTAAAGCTTTACAAAAAGTCTTGCTAAGAACCGATCCTGTTAGGAACCACCTGGTTAAGGGATTGACTATAATGCCTTGTTAGAATCAATACCTTGTGAGGAGTAACCTTTGTAAAGGATTTAGAATACAAGGTAATGGATCACCTTGTTAGAGGATTTGAATGACACCAAGCTTGCTATAACTTACCTGGTTAGGGGATTTAACTCTTGTAATTGTTAAAAAATAATAGGAGTTTGTTGATGTGTTTGAATATCACTTCACTTGCTTGTTCAGATCCTTTTCATGCTCCGATCTGCCTTTACTCAAACTGCAGATACATCATCCGGTTTGGCAACCACACACTCGATTCAACTTTACCAGCACACTCAAACTAAACAACTCATCAACCTTATCAACAAATCAACTAGGTCGGTAACACAACAAAAACCTAATTCTCATAGAGATTACAAACAAGGCGATTCAAGTATGACCGTTGGATTACATAAAAATCTCTACACATCATTCAAGAAAGCCTCGACCGCTCCTTGATCACCGCTTCATTGAACTCAGTAACTCATCACGCACTTTTCATTATATGTAATATACTTGCTCATTCCCAAGAAAAAAAAAATGTTACCTCAACGTGCCAAAATAACTTTGAAACTCTCTTCATATAATATGCATACGTGTCATAACCATTACTGCTCATCATCAAATCATAAACCAATTCGCCAAATTTAATCAATTAGGGTTTATCAAAACAACGGGTAGGGTTTATCGGCTCAATCCTCCAATACTTAGAAATACTAGTTCACTCAACAAACTTTCCTATTGGTTACAGTTCGTTCACTTAGCTCGTCCTACTGGTTACAAAACATCATTACAATAATAACATTACCGGTTAATTGACATTAATGACAACATAACATATCATTAATGCAATCTTCATGCAAATGCCAAAATGGATCATAAATGAGCATGGGATTTGTATCCCAAATCCTTTTCGATTTTCATGAGTTGCGTCTCATGGAACATCTCTTTCTACCTGGGGTGTCTAATTCAGGATCATCCTCGGTCTATGAGAAATATTGCATCAAATAAAAACATTTCCTTTCAGTTTTGTTCTTGTTCAGTTCACTTTTGTAGTTTTTGTGATCTTTCAGTGTGTTCTGGTAGCTGGTTATTTTTCGTTGCAGATCACATTTTTGGTTTCCAATCATGTTCCTGATTGTCATTCCTTATTTTCAATCTATTTGGAGTCTTTTCCAGTGAGTTATTGCTTCCGGATTGGTTGTTCTTGGTTCCCAAAATAGTTTTTGAGCTTAACGGCTAGTTGGTGAGTTCTTCTCGTGCAAAGAAATTTCTTGGCTTGCGGATCTATTTGGTGCCTTGCTTGATCTTATTGAGTCCTTGGCCGACCGTCCATTCAATTTGATCTTCTTGGTTGTTCTTTTTTGAAGGATTTTCCTTTCATTCTTGGGGCCTATCTATTTGCATGTTTCATTTTCCTTTCTCAGTAAATGTAATATTTTGTGGTCGACCCAGATGTGTTCCAAATGGTATATATATTGTAACATGCAATCCTTAGGAAGTAGTTCAAAGGTTATGAGTATCTAGTTTCTAGAAATGTAATTTGGATGCCTCTTGGAGGTCCGGATGGATTGTAATGTGGCATATAGTCTAAAACAGGGCATGCTAGCCTGCATGTAACTGGATGATTACCGGATGTTCTATGATGATAATATGATGATGCAGATATCTGATTTTGTATTTTATCTATGTTTTATTGTTTCTTTCATTTTGTTACTCTTTTTGCATGATCGGGTCAATTCTCTTTGAGGACCCACCAGATTATGGGTGCACCACACCTAAAAGAATATTATGATGCAAAAATTTTCAAGACAAAGTTGAGCATTTGCCTCAACCTTAGAGATCCAGATCTAAGCACTCAAGCTTCTCCATACCCTTTCTTTTAATTTGCAATTCCATTTGATGTTGAGTCGTGGGTTTAGATTTAAAGAGGGAAGAATCTGTAGATAAATTTTGTTTAAAGGGAAGCTTGAAAATGGAAATTTCCCCGACAACCAATCCTTAAAGATGTTGCACTGTGAAGGAGAACATGCCTTCATAAGGAGCTCTACATGAACCAAAGACTTCATAAAAATAAGAAACCCTTTAATATTATTATTGAAGTTAAAGAAAGTCTTGGAGCATTGTCATCTATACCAATCAAGGGAACAAAAGTCCCAAATATCAAGAAATTTTTCCAGACCCTTCTTGAAAAAATAGCTAGCTTGTTTATGAAAACTGACAGCTAATGGTTGCCCACGATACTGGACAAGCCTATTCCACCAAATAAATAAATTAGCAAAGTTGAAACCATGCTGTAATGAATTTGATCTTTAGTTCAAACAATTACAAACTAATTTCCAAGCTTTCCAAATAGATTGTAGAGGAAATGAACCTTTAATACAACATAAGGAAGCAAGTAAGATCTTATCCAGCCAACTCACATCTTCACATTTATTATTCACCTCAATAAGAGATATTCTATGCTACACCAAGATTTGCCAATATTCATATCCAAACATGAATCTGATTATCCACTTTGTACATAAACAAATCCCTTGAGTTTTAGGATCCAAAAGACCCAACCCCCTCTAAACTTTGGTTGAATACAATGAAGCCAGGAAGAAAGCTTGAAACCTACTTATCTCGATTCATCCATAAAAATTGATGAACAAGTTTACTAAGATCTTTATAAAAAATTTATGAGAGCATCCAACAAGATGAATAATAAACATGAGAGGCTAGAAATCCCTAACTTGTTGTTTTCTAAACACTACAACAGTTAAATCCCCTAACCGGGTAAGCTCTAACAAGCTTCATTGTACAAATCCTTTAACAAGGTGATCCATTAGTTTGGATTCAAAAATCCTCTACTGAGGTTACTCCTCACAAGGTACTACCTTTAACAGGGTATACCTTTTAACAGGGCTTTGGGACCTTTAACAATATTCACTCCTAGCAGAGCACCTTTGTAGACCTTAACCGGTCAGTTACCTATTACTGCAAATAGATAACTTGTGAGTCTCATCTCATCGTGGTTTTTCCCTTTTGGGTTTTCCACGTATAAACACTTGTATTATGGTGGATGTTTTACTTATTGTGGATGCTTTAATATCATTTTGGATAGGATGCATATTGTTGATTAAACTTGTTAACTATTTCTACGGGTTAGTGTTTAAAGTAGTATTGTTTTTGGTGTCAGTGATTCATCCCCCCATCTTAGTTCTTTATAAGTCCATCGATTGGTATCAAATTCTAACTTCTTTAAGGCTTAATTGCTTAGAAGGGAACCCTAAAGCCACCATGGGGGATATGAGCTACTTTGAGATGGCTAGAGTGCTTGAAGCTACTAAGGATGAGCTTGAAAGCCTAAGGGTTAGATTCAAAGCTTCTCAAGTCAAAAGAAGAGAGCTGACTGAACAACTGTTGGAAATATCTAACAATAGTTCATCAAATGAAGACAATATTGATGCTCTAGCTAAAGAAGTTGAAAAACTAAACGGTAAAAAGCTAAATCTGAGGGGAGAGATAGAAAGTTTAACTATCCACATGAGTCAAAAATTGGAAGCCAGGAGGACAACTGAAGATCTTATCAAAGAAAGATATCATGAAATTGCTAAGATCAAACGAGAGAATGCAACCTTGCATGATCATTGGCATACTGAAAAAGAAGAAAAAGAGGCTTTGCAGCTAGATCTTGAAATGGCATCATCTATGAGAGAGACTCTTTCAAAACACAATGAAGATCTTACCAGAGATCTCACTAAGGCTAAAGGGAAACTAGGAAAATTCAACATAATATCTACCATGTTGGATGAGCAGATTCAATCACAAAGGATGAAAGGTGATACATCTGGACTAGGTTTTAACACATCTGAGAAAGGAGAGTCTTCTAGTACAAAGAGCAACATTCACAAGGACAAAACTGCTCCTAAGACTAATAAGCCTACGGGTAAGAAAGTTTTTAAACCTGTTTGCTTTGTTTGTCATAAGCCTTGACATACTAAAAATGTGTGTAGAAACAAACCCAATGGGAATAAAGACTACAATGCAAATACTAATTATGTATCTAAGAGATTTGAAGGTCATTGTTTCACATGCAATATTTATGGACATAGATCAGTTGAATGCAGATATGAAGCAAATAATCCAGTTTCTCACATAAATCTAAGACCTAATGGTAACTGGATGAGAACCTATGTTAACCGGTGTAACATGAATTGGCAGAGACCCTATGTCAATCAGTTTATTCCATTTGAGATGGAAAAGGTAACTAATGTCATTTGCACCATTTGTAACAATTTTGGTCATGTGGCTATGAATTACAGAAGGAGAACTGGAAGAGGCAATACAGGACCTTGGAGATCATCTGGAATGACCTGCTATCATTGTCATAAACTAGGACACATGGCAAAGTTTTGTAGATCTAGAAAGAACAAACCAGTTAATCGTTTTGAAGATTAGAAAGGCAAGAACAAGGTAAATGTTGAAGAAACCAGAGAAGAGATGAACCAAATCTCGAAAAACAAGACTGATGATATACCTGTAGAAGAATTTAATCCTTCACCCAATGTGGAGAATTTTGCACCGGTGAACTGAGCCTATCAACAAGGCTAAGGGGAGCATAGCGGTAAATATACTTTTGGACCCCTTAAAACGATAAGTGGTAAGAAAGTTTGAATTTTGAGTTGTTATGTGTGAAATCTTGATATCTTTTGCCAATCAGATTTTTAAAAGTTTATCAATCGGTTTTACATCTGTTAATATTGTATGCATCGTTAAGCTGTGCATTAGGGTTTGTAACCCTAGCGGTTGAGCATTTAATGTAGTAGGTAAAAAAAGGATAAAAGCGAGTTTTACTATGTTATTTTTACCCTAAATGTATTCGAGAGATAATTCTTGAGCACTTGCATAGCAAAGAAAGGATTGCTAGCTGATTTTAGTCGAAATTGTGTCATGATTTGTGTGACCGAAGCTAATTCGAAGATTAGTGGAGGTTGAGCTGGTGTGCACTTGAGAAATCAACTGGTAACCAAGGCAATGTGTGTGAATTAAGGTATTTCTTCGTAAATCCCATCTCAAATCCACTTTATCTGAATGGCTTCATCATCTAAGCAAGTAGAGAGACAAATGATCACATCAGAACCAATGGAGGTTGTAGAATCGAAACCAATTGAGTCTTATAATGCTTTATCTCAAGTTCCTGATTGTGTAATTGTGAAAGATGATTTGTCTAGCTACATTGATTGGAAAATTGAAGATTTAGGATCATTGTCATTTTATTCTCAGTTGAAATCCCTTTGCGATAAGAACGGAAAGATTCAATCCGAATATATTAGGGTTTATGAGAAGGGTTTTCATAATGTAGCTTATTTTCTCGAGGATTTTGAAGAGGAACATATCCGAATCATTATGAGTCATGTTCATGGGGAAAATATGTATTTGGAAAGGACACACTATAACTAAGGAGGCTATTCAAGTTGTGACTGGTTTTTGGTCAACTGGTGAAGTTCCCAAGCTGAGAAGAATTTCAAAAGAAATTGTAACCACTTTAACCTCATCTACCTCTGGTGGGCATGATTTTTTTGTCAATAACATTAAGGACCCAGCAGCTAAACTGGCTACTATGGTTATAAGCTACAAGATATTCTATTCTAGTAGAATGAATAGTGTGCCATCTGCAGTAGTGCATACTACCTATAGAATGATTATTGAGAATGTAGATTATGACCTGTGTGAGGCCATAAGGAGCTAACCGATGTTAAATTTTCAGTCTATCAAGAAGGACAACACTCAGAAGTTTAAATTTGGTTAGTTATTGATTGGATTATTCTTTTATTTTTAAAATTTCCTACCAGGACTTCGTGATCTTGAATGGTCTACAGACCTACCAGTAACTACGTAAATCAAGAACAACATTAAGGCTGTTAAGAACACTTTATCAACTGCAATGAATAAATATTTCAATGAATTTCAGAAGAAAATGAGTATGAGGGTAAGGCTACCTAAGGATGTGGTGAGAAAATTTGCTAAGAACATCATTTTTACAGTCACTACTGATTTTTGTCTGATTGAAGTTATTGAGACAAGAGAAGAAGAAATGGAATACATGAGTTGACTTATTGATTGGTTATTCCAATAACCTGTTGGCATCTCTAGTAGACAAGAAGAAGAAAAGTCTGGATACTATTGAGGAGCAAACTGCAAAAATTGAAACCAATAGTGCTCCAACAAGTATTGGTAAAGGTAAGAAGAAGGTTGAGCAAGCGCCTTCGGTGACAAAAAGTACTAGAGTGACATGGAGTGTCCAAATAAAAAAGGAATAGGTACCCAAAGTGACTACCACGAAGCAGAATGGAGCAAAGAAGAGAGGTCATCAACTGATTCTCTAAGAAGATACTGATACTGAGGAGGAACCCAAGAAAATGAAAGCAACTGGTAAAACAACTAAACCAATGAAAGAAGTGCCAAAGGCAACTGTTCCTATTAATATCTTATCTTACAAGCCTATGACTGATTTTGATAAGACAGTCAAATCATTGGGAAGAAATAGATTTGATAATGTCAAGAAATGTTTTGATTCATTTGATGAAGATCAGAAGGAATAAATTGTTCAACAGGTAATCAAATAGTTATGTCAATATAGTTGATTGCCTCAAGATCTTAAAGATGATATTTATGATTCTTTGTAGTCTATTCTTGCAAATAAGTGGCAAATTGTTGTTGACAAAGACCAAGAAATTATTGATAATGCATTTTCAATATTTCGTGAATTATCAAGGAATGAATTAATTTCTTTACTTGATAAATATAGAGGATAATTTATGTCTAAGGCAAGAAGATAGAAGTTAATGCATGAGAAAATTCAATCTATTGAAGTTGAGACTCATCAAATATCTTGAAATATTCAACAGATGCAAAAGCATTTAAAGTCTTCTAATGATGAGCAAGATGAGCCTACAGTACAACCGGAAATGGATGAGGAAGAAATAGTGCAAGTTGATGTTGTCTATCCTATCAAGAAATAGGATGACACTACTTCCTAACTGGTAATTTTTTGTTGACGATATACATGATACTATAGATTTATCTGGAAACATTATTGCACCAGATATGCAACCACCTAAAATTATTGAGATACCAACAACTCAACCAAGAGTGGATATTCCCCCCCACTGGAAAAAGTACAACCAGTGAAACCCCAACTGGTTTCATTGGCTACCCAGGAGGAACCTGCTGAACAAGTTGTTGCTCAGACCTATGAACAGGTAAAGGAGAAAGAACAAAAGGAAGAGACAATTACGATGGTAAAATTTGTTGAACCGGTAAAAGCATTAGTCAAATAGCAGACTGATGAAGATGATGATGACTCATTAGGCATCACATGGTCTATAGATGTTGCCAGTATGGGTGCATCATAATTAATGAAGGTTGCAATAGTCATGCAATCTAGGGCACAAAAGAAGAGGCTTAAAGAACAGAGAATGGAAGCTGAAACCATTCAAAATGCCATAGATATTCTATCAAGCCTTCTATCAGAAACTGCTACAGGGAACTTGTTAACTCCCATTGGCAAGCTTGGCCAGTTGGTTGTTGATGTTGCTGACCAACTTAAGTCCCTAGAGGAAGCAACACAGACCTATGCTGAGAAGAGCTACAGGAAGAAGCAAGGAGAACTGATCATGAAAGATATTGCTACAGGAAGAATCACTCTATCTCTGAATAGAGATTTGTTAAGAAAAGCTATTGAAAGAGGAGGGATAATTATTGCATCTACATCTAATGTTTCATTATTTAATACTAATATCAATCAAAGGCGAATAGAGACTGAGCAAGTACTAGCAAAGATATGTAGTGCCTATATACCGTTACACGATTCAATCTTTTCTTTTGGTAAATTTATGGATGATTTGCAAAACCGGTTAGATACCTATGATTGTGAATAGACAAAATGACTTTGAACCCTGAAGGAGTTGAAGAATCTACTTAGACCACAACTAGACATGTTACAAAGAGCATACAAGAGTGTAGAAGCCATTTTGGCTACTCTAGAGATGTGTACACTTGATGCTATGGAAGAGTTTTGTACTCAGATCATGACTACGATTGAGATCATTGAAAACTTGATAGAGACATGGGAACATGATTTTTCTCAATTGAAGAGTAACTTTAGTGACATTTTTCTCAGAATTGTGATGCATAAATCTTGATTCAGATTTTCAAGTTTTTGTATATATAAACATTTTGATGCAAATTTTTCTATAAATATATGTATTTTTCTTTTCAATTTGGCATTGTTGTCAAAGGGGGAGTAGAAATATGTGTGTGTATTATGAATTTTTTTGTTTGACATGTTAAGCGGGAGTAGATAGATATGTGTATAGTTTTTTTGTTAGCACGCTTAGTTGTATAACTGTAAGTTTTCTAAGTGTTGCCATCAATGCCAAAGGGGGAGATAGTTGGCTTGATGATGATTGTAATGAATGAATTCATATATTGTCATTGATAGAACATGTATACACATACATATGATCACATTATCTACCGGTATTACTTCAAAGGCACTTGTATTGCAACTAGTATTAGAAGTTTTATTTGTAATGGTTTAGAGAGTGTCAAACCGGTACATATAGACAAATGATATACATATATATATATATATATACATATATACATATATATATGTATATATGTATATATATATATATATATGTATATATGTATATATATATATATGTATATATATATACATATATACATATATATACATATATACATATATATATATATATATATACATATATATATATATATACATATATACATATATACATATATACATATATATATATATATATGTATATATATATATATATATATATGTATATATATATATATATATATATATATATATATATATATATACAGGATTGACCTATCACCAACTTGAAGATCCAACAAAGATTATCAAAGATGTAATGAAGGATAGTTAGTTTACAAGTTGATATGGTTAACTCCAACTGGTATCGCTGTTCCAACCGGTATTCATTGATTGTGTGATGATTTATCCTAATTGACATATTTGGTGGTAATTTGTGATGAGTTATGTTTCATTGTCTAGATACACTGCACCTAGGAAATTGTGATATAATTTCTAAGACCGATATGAAATCAAAATGTCTATATAATGACATTATGTTGATATGATATGATGTGTAATATGAGATGAATTGATACAAAGATAGAAGTGTTAAGTTGTTGAAGACATTACACAAGTATGATGGTTATACAGTTTTGAATGCGCAGAAGAGGATCTATTTAAGCAAGTTGTGCTAGTTCTAGATCACATCACCTGTTGTTTTCTAAACACTACAACAATTAAATCCCCTAACCGGGTAAGCTCTAACAAGCTTCATTGTACAAATCCTTTAACAAGGTGATCCATTAGTTTGGATTCAAAAATTCTCTACCGAGGTTACTCCTAATAGGGTACTACCTTTAACAAGGTATAGCTTTTAAAAGAGATTTGGGACCTTTAATAGGATTCACTCCTAGCATAGCACCTTTGTAGACCTTAACCTTTCAGCTACCTATTACTGCTAATAGATACCTTGTGAGTCTCATCTCACCATGGTTTTTCCCATTTGGGTTTTCCGCATATAAACACTTGTGTTATGGTGGATGTTTTACTTATTATGGATGCTTTAATATCATTTTGGATAGCATGCATATTGTTGATTAAACTTGTTAAGTATTTCTACTGGTCAGTGTTTCAAGTCATATTATTTTTCGTGTCATTGATTCACCCCCTCCCCCCTCTAAGTGCTTAATAAGTCCATCACATAGAACCTGAAATAGAGAAATACAAATCCAAGACTTCCAAAACATTCTTAATTTTTTATTGATAATTTTGGAGAAATAACATGTTGTCATCAACAAAATGTGAATTTATGATAATAGTATTATTAGGAATAGAACTATGCCCTTAATTAAACCCATTTGGTTGTATTTCTATAGAAGATAACCGAGAGCGTCAATAGTAAGGAGATAAAGAAATGAAGGTAAGGGGAAGCCCTACATGATTGAATATGTTTTATTAAGGGAAAACAAGTTTTGAAGGGACCTGAAACCCTATATAAAATAGGTTTTGGAAGGACCTGAAACCTGAACCTTAAGATAAACTTGAAAGTCCACCCAACGATACATTGTATAAGTGAGACACGACAAAACCATACCAAAGATGGGGGACAATGCCAGAAGGACCACCAACAAGAAACAACGAGCTACAAAAACCAAAGACCAACAAGCCATCTCAACCCAACCAGGATGGATCAAGGATTTGTTCTACACTTGTGGGAGTGAAGGGTCACATCAAAAGAGGATTGGGATGATTTAGAGTTCTTACTTTTAACGATAATCCATCCCTCCTCAACCCTAGCAGTAGTCCTTTTCCAAGAAGATAGGTCTAGAATAGAAGACCTCCCACCACTAGGAGGAATAGAGGCATCATCCTGAGAGGCAGGGACAACAAAAATCTAAGAATCAAAAGGACCAAACAAATATCTAGCAACAATCTGGGATGCGGGAAGGTTAGCCACCATTGAAGAGAATCCAACATCCTTCAATCGATTAGTCGGGATGCCACCACCACACAAAGCATCCACACACAGCTGAGGCGAAGCAACAATAAAACTTCCATTTACAAGGGCCATAGCAAGGGCAGCAGCCAGAGGCGCATTACCATCATCATCATAGGCCTAAGGAACCTGAGAAACCACTTGGGAGAAGCTTTACTTTCAAACAAAGTAGTATTTAGAAGAGGCACCCTTCCGCCAAGAAACAAATATTTTTTTCTTTTTATCTAACTCGCACTGTGCAGTGACATGCCTAGTCTAGAAGCAATTTCAACATCTAAAGGGGATGCCCTCATAGTCGAGTGGTTGGAGCCAAGATCCCAAAGAAGATTCAATCTTTATCTTGATTGGGAGCCCTTTAGAAACATCAATACCAACCAAAATCCAAGCAAAATTAGAATGATACATATAGTAAGAATCCTTATCAATCATTAGGAAGTTTCCTAAAGCCGATCCCACTTCCTCTAGCAAAGAATATGTCCATAGATGAAGGCGAAGGTTAGGGAGCCTATCCCAAATAGGAATCTTGTTAAATGAATCATTAGATGGGTTAAAAATTGAGAGCCAGGGTTTAACCATCAAGACAAATTTATCCACCCAGCTGAAAGGATTGTTACATAAAATTTTCAATCTATTATCTACCTATTCAAATTTAGAAATAAAAAAACCCTTGGCTAAAGGATAAATGTTAAGAGTACCCTTTAAGATCGGTTCTGGGTTTTGGGAAATCCAAGTGTGCAACTGAGGAAGGCTTGGACAAAAGCCCCAAAACCTGCAAATCAATCCATGAGACTCAAACACAGAGGAGTTATGGATGATCTCATTTTTAGTGTCAGCAAACACCCTGAAAGCCAAGGGGTTGCACATAGGAATGACCACAAAAACCAAGCCATGGGCAGCCCGATCCACTACAGAGGACCTTGAAACCCCAATGGCAGAAATCAGAACACCACTATTTGTAGCATCACTGGTAGGAGCCCTATTGGAATCCACCTTTGGCCCACCAATCACAAAAAATAGAGGAATGCCACATACAGAAGAGCTCATCCTCCCCACGCTCGTAGTCGCAACTAGGAATAAACTCTTCGAGCGGGAATGTGAAGTCAGATACCCTTTCAAAATCCCACCCACTTGAGATTCATCAAACCTAGAAATAGTGTCATTAGGTGCAGAAAGAGAAAAAGAGGCTGACCCAGAAGCTACACCAGGGGAAGTGACAGCAAAACCATTGACCAAGCCATTGATAGCTCACACCTGAAGGGAAATGGAGGGTGAAAGAGTCATTGAAAGAGAAGGAACATGATTGAATGTTGGAGAGGGAAAGGATTAGACATTACATTATTGATTCTTAATCAAGCATTAAGATAATTAAACATTTGAACATGCTTACAAATTTTGGGGCAAAAACCCAACCACTACAACTTTTTAATGATAAAACTCCTTCGAACTGTGTCATAAAATTTATCAAACTAAAACTTAACCAACAAAGAATTCTTCCTTGACTAAATAGCCCATTCACTCATCTCATGAGCCAAGATTAAATTGTCCAAGATGAATCTTACACCAAGGAACCATGTTTGTTCTAGTCGAACTACCAATTTAGTGACATGTTTAATCCTGTTGGTTATGGCTTTTGTAATAATTTTGTACGAAGTGTTGATAAATGTGTTTGATTTATTCTTAGATGGTGAATCCTAACATCATCAATGGAAACTGATGAAGAAAACCTATTTCTAAATTCAGACCATTTATTTCAGCATCAAGCAATCAAACTAGTGAATTTTATGTTATTCCTAACAATGTGGTATGTAAAGAGGACACTTTTAGCTATATTCATGTTCCTTTGGAAGAATATGATCATAGAAATCTTAGAGATTTCAAGAGAATTAATTTGGTAGATGACACATAAATATTTAGGGAAGAGTATGCTATCCTAAGGCACAAGGGTCTGGATGCTTGGGGTGACTTTTCTATATTTCACAATGAGAAGATAATTAATATAGTTTTGAGAACAATCTCGAATATTGTCTATGGTTGGATCGACCATATCAAATTTTGAAGTTGGCCCTAAGTGACTTAAGCATTTTGTGCTCTTTCAAAACCATACCTTCTTTGAAGTTCATCAAGAATGATGAAGTGAACAAGCTCACTAGTGTTGTGATTGACAAGAGAGCATGAAAATTGATAATATTGATGACTTGGTAGTCAAGTATACAAACATGGGTATTTCATATAAAGTCTACTACAAGAATCGTGAAGGTTCGAATTCCTCTACGATTGTGTATGTGGCTTATAAGACAACAAAAGAGAATGTTGACTATGAATTATGTGAACTGTTGAGGTGACAATTTCTAGATAACCTTCGACTAACGAAGACTAATTTATACCCATTCTAGTATGGATTACTGATTGTGTGTTTAGTATTTTACTTTCTTAATGCATTTCTTGGATTGAACAATATAGCACAAAGAAGAGATGTTTTGGTAAGTGCTCAGATTATTTAGGATATTTGGATAACTCGGATGACTATGATATTGCCTATCATAAGCTCTTTTTGGATATTCAAAAAGAGTTTATTACGAGGAATCAGATTCCTGCAAAGATTGTTGAGTGGTACAAAGATGATCTTACTTTCCTAGTGGATAAAGATAACTATTTTATTGAGGTTGTTACTCCTATAACTTCATGGGTAGATAATTTTCCTTATGAAGTATCTAAAGATTAGTGGATGGACATTATGGAAATATTTCTTAAGATGCCAAAAATATGTCAAAGCAAGAAGGTTTGAGACATTTGAAGAGATTATGAGTAAGTGTAGTAGAAAAAATCTAGCAAGATTGAATTGGTGTTGAAAGGCAAGAAAATAAAAAAAATCATATGAGGAAGCATCTGCTTTTTCCTCTAAGGTGTCAAAAAGGTAAAAGAATATCAAAGGGATCTATAGAAGCTGAATTTTTTAGAGTGGTGAAGAAAATTTGGAGAAGGTTAATGTGCAAAAGAGTGCTTGGTGCTATGAAGTTGGTTATTTATTCTCTTGCCTCTTTTGACGAAGGTACATTTGATGAAAATATAGTTCTTGAGATGCTTGTGAATCTTGATGGTTTTAAAGAGTTGTTGAAAGTATCTCACTATTCCATCATATGATGAGCACAATATTGAATAGGCTTGTGTTACATATTTGCTCCAAACCAATCTTGTTCCTATAAATGTTGTTGATGTTCTTGTTGGCAATTGACACTCATCCGGTGATTTCTAGTGGTTTCTGGTGACTGATTTTTGGTTTACGGTTGTCATTGATGGCAACTCTTCATGGAGATCCGATTTGACAATTGTGATTCTTCCTATCCAAAAGTAGGTGTTAACCAGTAGCATGTGAACCGATATTTCAGAAAGAATAGAGCATTCTTGGGTCTCAAAGCTTTATGGTGATTGCAATGCATTGAATCATGTTTTTTTTATTGAGCTAACTTAAATACATCATCTTATTATGATTTTGGTGATGCACGTTTATCTTTTTGGATCTGGTCAAGCCGACATGTATCTACATGTTACACTCTCAAGCCGACATGTTGAATATCCTATTTTTTTGGTTACTGGTATATCAATTTGGTGTGGATGATCATTTTGGTGAATTATGTGATTGTATGCGAGCAAGAGGTGATCAAGAACCCATTTTGGCACAGTTTCACGTGTGAATTCTTGATCTAGTAGCTGACTGAGACAGAAACAGAGTATTGGAAAAGTGAGTACAGTAAGAGATCTAGTGCTTAATCGAAGCTCATCCATGCATTATCAGATGCTACTTTTGAGTTCATTTCATTGTATTTTCTCATTGTAATCAAATTGTAAGTCAATGAGACTTCCCCGAAGGTTGCACCCTTTCGGGTTATTGTATTTGAGCAATGAGCTCTAGGAAGTGATCCTGAATGCAAGTGCATTCCCCATCTATGTAATATTTATGTACTCCTGACCATAGTATATGAATATTGTGGGTTCCAGTCCCACCATGGTTTTTCCCTTTTCCGAGTTTCCACATAAAAATTTCGGTGTTGTGGATTTGTGGTTTATTTATTGCTTGTTTATGTTCTTTTTTGTTAAGCATTGCTAACCGGTGGATAAATAATAATTTTATGAATTTGATTTCTGACAGATGACTGATTCACCCTACCCCCCTCTCAGTGATCCATAATTCTAATAGTTCTCTTAGAAGTGTTGATAGAATTGTGTATTGAGGGGATGGCTACACTTGCCGAAGAATAGAGTGAATCCAATGAACCTTTCACTGAAGGAAATGTATTGGAAAAGATGACTAAATGGTTCCTAAAGGCACATCATGGTATCAAGTTGAATTTGATTAATTTCAGTAATATGTTGGACAATTGATGCATCTCAACTATACATATATTGTCTAAGGTGGCCTAAAGCTACGAATAAATTCAAACATGAGATAGACTCCTTTGATTCTCATCTTATAGAGTTGGCCCCATCTTTTCATATTTACAAAGATGCTATCAGTGCTATGAGGTGCAAGGATCGAGATCTTCATTTTCAGTTGGCCATGAGACAAAATCAAGGAGAAGATTATGTGAAATTATTTTGTGGACTCAAAGATGCCATGGAATTGTAGTTGTCCTTGATCCTTAGACTAGTAGTTGACGCAGAAAAAAATGAATAGAGTGTGTTTAATTATAATATCTTTGATGTTTTAGTAAGTTTGTGTTGATTGTAAATGTCAGAACAAGATCATGTATGCTTTTATGCGTGCTTGGAACTCATCATTTATTTATTTGAAGAATCAATACAAGGACATCTTGCCTGGAAATTTTTTACCAAGATTTCTTTTTCTCAGATGTTTTCTCAATAAGTTTGTTGAAGGAGGTTGCAATTTTGGTTCTATATGTTCATATTTGGTTTAAGGTGCTTACCCTTTGCCATTGTTTTCAAAGGGGGAGAAATATTGTTAGGGGAGATGGAATATATTTTTGTTTTGCCATCAATGACAAAGGAGGAGATTATTGCAAATATGGATGTCATTGTTGTCATTGATGTCAAACCTTTGTCAATATCATCTTGTAGGATTCAGGGATCACTAAGAGGGGGTGAATCAATGATCTACCGATTAGTAGATTTTCAAACTTAACCATAAACCACCAAAAGAAAATACTTGAAACTAAAATGTAGAAACATAAAAACAAACAACCACAAGATCATAACATTGGATTTTTACGTGGAAACCCAAATGGGAAAAACCACACTGGGATTTGAACTCACAATATTATTCCATTATGACCAGTAGAAAACAATATTACAATATGGGAATGCACAGGCATTCAAGCACACTACCTCGATTTCACTACTCAATTATAATAACCTGAAAGGATACAACCCTCAAGGAAGTCTCATTGACTTACAAGATAGTTACAATGATGAATTACAATGAATGAACTCTGAAATAGCATCTGCAATGCTTGGATGGGTCCAAGTTGAGTGCTAAATATACTGACTAGATAACCTTCTCTGTTCTACCCTATTCTTTATCTCAGTCAGCTACTGGGTCAAGAATGTGCATGTGAAACTGTGCCAAAATAGTTTCTCGATCACCTCTCGCTCGCATATATTCACATCATCCACCAAAAGGATCATCGACACCAAACTTATATACTGACAATCACAATAAATCATGTCAACCTGCAAGTGTAACGTGTAGTCACATGTCAGCTTGACCGAATCCAAAGTATAAATGTGGATCACCAAAACAATAATTAAGTGATCTGTCTAAGTCATCCCAATAAAAAAAACCACAATTCTTTACACCAAAATCACTAGAAAGCTTCCAGACCCAAAGATGCTTTGTTCATCCTAAGATATTGATTAATTAGCTACTTATTATCATCCATTTCTAGATACAGAGAATTATCAAAAAATAGACAAGACAAGACTTGTACAATTTACCACCTTCTAACAATTTATTAAAAATAATTTGCAGTCTATTATTTAGTCTCACTCTATCATCCTCAATCATCTTCAAGAATGCCTACATCCTAACATCCCTGAATCTATCCAAAACTTTCTGAGTAGCAGGCTTCTCTAAAAAATCAAAATTGGTATTTACATTGTTAATTAATTGCAACAATTTACTGGAGGGGATATTATTAGAATCCAACTGTACATCTGGAGCCATCTTCTGTAAAACATCTACTGATATCAAAATAAGCTTCTTGTCCTTAGATTCAAACTTCACTAGATGTTGGCTACCCTGAGCTTGCATAGAAGCTATGACCATGAGCTTTTCCACAGGAGACATCTTTCCAAGATTCAATGGACCCTCTAGATTGACAGGGATCTGAGGGGTAAGTGCATAAAGATGGTGGTAAAAAAGGGGGGTATAAGTGGACACTTTTTTTCTGAAATCATGTGAACCTGAACTTAAAGGCAAAATTTGAAAGTCATCCACTCAAGATATGAATATAATCAAAGAACAAATATTATAGTACTCTAAATATAGTTTCCAAACTACTAAAACTTTTCAAATTTGGATAAGATTAAGGGGGTCAAATCCTTCGCGCACAAAAAATAGATCCTGATTTTTTCAGAAAAACATAACATAGTGTCTAACGTGCACATCAAAAAAGCCATAGTTAGATTTAGTATTTTGACAAATCCTTTGGCAGAAAGATAGTTAAGAGTGAGCACTAGAAGATCTGTATTTTTTTGTAACTTTTTGTTGAGTATTTTTTTTTTTTGATTTTTCCAATTGAGCACATCCTGAAAATTAGGTACCTCTTCATGAGTGAAGCATAAGTTGCACAAAAAAAAATTAAAATACAATTTATTTTTTAAATTGTAAAGAATCAAGTGCACTACAATAATATATAAAGTTTATTAAATTTCGATAAGTATATCAAAAGTTAGTAAAAAAATGGTGTACGTATGTTTGTGAGAACTATGGAGACACTGGTAAAAGAAATTCAATAATAATGTTATTGTTGTTCAAATTTTAAAAAATTATATGGTTAGAAAGCTCAGAAGATGGGTGAATATATGGTGGAAATTTTCGAAATACCCACTTGATGAAGTGTAAACTTGATGATGACAAAGTTCAGGTTCCAAGTTGATAAAATAAAACATGTCAAAATGGAGGGAAATCAAACTTCCAAACCGTAGCTTTGTCATCCAGGCCTATTTCCAATCCTAAACAAGCAAAAGCGCGTATGGGGTACTTATGGTGTAAGAATAGCGTACGCACTATCTTAACTATTAAAAGTGTGTATGCACTATTTTTACTATAAAAATCATGTACATGCTTTTTTACTATAAATAGCGCCTGCACGCTAAGTTTGTTTAAATTTTGGGAGTGTGTATATGATAGGGAGAGGTCTTCAAAGAGAGCCACACCCTACTCAATAGGTAGTTGAATGATGTTTTAGTGGACTCCTATCTCTCTCCACTTGTCCTTTAACAAGTCAAACATTCAAACTCTCTTGGAGTGCTCCCTATCAATTTGTGCTCAATAGTTGCTTCAAGCATAGTTGAGGTTCACAAGGGTAAATCCAACCATTAAATTATCCAAACCTATAAAAATTACTTGCAAGGATTGTAGTGGGTGTTTTAAAGGTGTTTCCATTCCATTTGGTTGGTTCTACAATTGGCTTTCCATCATTTTCCCATCGCTCCCTTTTTCTCCTATTTTCTAGGCCTAGTAGCCCTAGAGCCCTAATTTGCCCTCAGTTTTTAGAAAAATATTCAAAAATCACTCAAAGAACCTCCCAATATCTTTGGTGATCTGAGTACCCTTTTGGACAAACTTTTGGATCCACTAGAGTAGACAGTCAGGTCTGTTTGTAGTTGTATGGATCCAAAAAATGGCACCTTTGAGGGTTTTGGAGTTAGCAGTCTTCTTCAAACGGTTTTAATGGTTTCTACACCCTTTCACTCTTCCACCTCTTCACTTATTCTCTTCCTTACATTACACTTCTATGCCAAACACTTGGCACTTTCACAACTGCTCATCCCTGCAAGCAAATACAACATTCTCAATCATTTTCCCAACCGGGCTATGATAGAGCTCGCCTAGGAAATTATAGAAAGTTGCTTCCCAACAACTTCTAGGATATTATAGATCATATTTACACTATACAAGGGTTCCATAACTTGAGTCCCAAGGGTCATCAAGCAAAACTAAAGGGATTTCAAGTTGGAACCATGACTGGGCTCTTGAACCCTTGCTCAGGTCGAGAGCAATACAAATTTTTAAACACACTTCAATCCTGCACTAAAAGAAATTATAAACACTTTATGAGAAATATAATGATATACACTAAATCATCATGGAAGAACAATAGAAAGGTCAATCCATTTGGTATGGACTACTGCTCCAAAAATGAGAAAAAAAATACAAGGTAAAATCTGGAAAATAATCTATTCAAACTTGCTCAAGGATTTTCTGACCCGTGTACAATCATTCTCAGAGAATTTTATATGCCATTCTGATCCTAACCAACTCTTCATCAGTTTCCTAACCACCGATTTGCTCAAAAGTTGCAAAAACTTGTCAAGCAACAATGACAACTTTTGCTCAAATGTGCATTTTTGCATTTCTACTCATCCTAAACCTCCTAGGATGACTCCCTAACATTAAAATGACATGCCTAATGAGGCTTTACAAAAGATTTTACATTATAATGCAAATTTATGCCATTTTAGGCTTAGAAGGGCTCATAGGCCAAATTTGAGCAAACAAACAACCTAAGTGACAATCATCCTTCAAATGACTATCAAACACACAAGTCGACCTCTAAGTAGTCCATTATTCAAACACTAATCCAAAAGATGCACTATCACACCAAAATTTTGAAAAGGCATCCACAAACTAGGTTAAAAGCTAGGTGCTCCTGCACCAGTATAATATGATATTGTATATATAATATGTGTATATACATATAATATACAATTTATATATAATATATAGTATTTATATATATATATATATGTATATATATATATAATATATTAAGTATATATATACACACGTGTGTGTATGTATGTGTATTGTTTCCCTCTCTCCCCCTCTCAAGCATGTACAAGGTGCCTCTCTCTCTCTCTCTCTCTCTCTCTCTCTCTCTCTCTCTCTCTCTCTCTCTCTCTCTCTCTCTCTCTCTCTCCCTTCTCTCTTCCTCTCCCTCCAATATATCTTCTTTTTGTTTGCATATAGATGAGGTGATAAGAAGATTAACAAGGTGGTCGATTTTAATTTTCTTTTTAAAAAAATATAGGATATAAAGTAAAATGTTTGAAGAAAATGAACATATTGGATTATTTGGATCATGTGGATGTATTGGTTGGATAATCTATATGGGTCATATGGTGTACTAAGGTATCATATGGTGTGTTATGACCCCTTAGGACTCCATATGACCCCTTAGGTGTCGTTATGGGTCATATGGTTTCCTAAGGGGTCATATGGTGTTCTATGATCCCTTAGGAATCCATATGGTGTCCTTATGGGTCGTATGGTATCCTAAAGGGTCATTTGGTGTTCTATGACCCCTCAGGACACCATATGACCCCTTAGGTGTCATTAGAGGTCATATTATTTCCTAAGAGGTCATATGGTGTCCTGTGACTCCTTAGGACACCATATGAGCCCTTAAGACACCATAGGACCCATAACAACACCATATAGTATCCTAAGGGGTCATAGGATGCCATATGACCCCTCAGGACACCATACAACCCATAAAAACACCTTATGGTGTCCTAAAGGGTCATATGGTGTTCTATGACCCCTTAGGATACTATTTGGTGTCATTATAGGTCCTATGATGTGATAAGGGATCATATAGTGTCTTATGACCCCTTAGGACACCCTATGACCCCTTAGATGTTGCTAGGGATCATATTGTGTTCTAAGGGTCATATGGTGTCCTATGACCCCTTAGGACACCATATGGTGTCATTATGTGCCTTATGGTGTCCTACGATGCCTAGGACACCTTATGACACCATATGGTGTTGTTAGGGGTCATATGGTCTCCTACAACCCCTTAGGACACCATTTGACCCCTTAAGACTCCATATGATGTTGTTATGGGTTGTATGGTGTCCTAAGAGGTCATATAGTGTTCTATGACCCCTTAGGACACCATTTGGTGTCATTATGGTTCGTATGGTTTGCTAAGGGGTCATATGGTGTCTTATGACCCCTTAGGACTCCATATGACCTCTTATGTGTCGTTATGGGTCATTTGGTGTCCTAATGAGTCATATGGTGTCCTATGACCCCTTAGGACACATGCATGGATCCCTAGGATACTACATGACCCCTAAGAATACCATATTACATGAAAAACACAAAATGGTGTCCTCCAAGTTTAGGTTCTCCTATGACCCCTTAGGACACTATATGACCCCTTAGGACTCCATATGGTGTCCTTATGGTTTTTATGGTGTCCTAAGAGGTCATATAGTGTTCTATAACCCCTTAGGACACTATTTGGTGTCATTATGGGTCATATGGTGTGCTAAGGGGTCATATGGTGTCCTATGACCCCTTAGGACTCCATATGACCTCGTATGTGTCGTTATGGGTCATATGGTGTCCTATGAATCCTATGGACACATGCATGGATCCCTAGGATACCATACAACCCTTAAGAATACTATATGACCCTAGAGAGGGAGAGAGGGGGAGGAGAGGGAGGGAATGGGAGAGAGATACACCTAAGAGAGGAGGAGAGTGAGATAGAGAGATAGAGACTGAGAGGGAGAGACAAGAGATAAATGAGAGAAAGAGAGATGGAGAGAGAGAGGGGGGGAGACATAGATAGAGAAAGGGAAAGGGAGGGGGAGAAAAATATGGAGAGAGAGAGAGAGAGAGAGAGAGAGAGAGAGAGAGAGAGAGACCTAAGAGGTGAAGGGAGGGAACATGAGAGAGAGAGAGAAAGAGAGTGTGAGAGATAGAGAGAGTACAAGTAAGAGATAGAAAGGGATGGAAGGAGAGTACAAGAGACTATAGAGAGAGAGGTGTGAAGAGAGCGAGAGAGGGAGATATTGAGAAAGAGAGGTAATGAGAAAGGTAGAGAGGGAGGGGGAGGAGAGAGGGAGATAATGAGAGAGAGATACACCTAAGAGAAGGAGAGAGTGAGATAGAGAGAAAGAGGATGAGAGGGAGAGACTTCAGAGAGAGAGAGAGAGAGAGAGAGAAATAGAAGGGGGGAGGTAGGGAGAGAGTGGGAAAGAGATACACTTGATAGAGGAGGAGAGTAAGATAAAGAGATAGAGGCAAAGAGGGAGAGAGACTTAAGAGAGAAATAATTGAAGAGAGAGAGAGAGAGAGAGAGGTTGATAGCCAGAGATGTGATAGAGAGAAGGAGAGAGACTTGAGAGAAAGAGAAATGGAGTGAGAGGGGGAGAGAGAAAGAGAGTTAGAGGGAAAGAAATACTTGACAAAGGAAGAGAAAGGGAGGGGGAGGGAGAGGAAGATAATTAGAGAGAGAGAGAGACATTGAAGAGAGGGGGAGAGAGTGAGAGTTAGAGATATTTGAGAGAGGGAGAGAAAGAGAGGGATAGATGAAAGAGAGAAAGAGGGTGAGGGAGATGAGAAAGAGAGGGAGAGATACCTGAGAGAGGGAAGAAAGTAGAGAGCGAGATGCCTAAGAGACAAAAAGGTAGGGGTTAAGGAAGAGAGAGGGGGAATGTAGGGAAGAGACGAGAGAGATAATATTGATATGAGCATGCTGATTACATAAATTTGACTATCTGAAATTTATAAGAATACTCAAAAAACTAGAATCTGCATTATAACTCTTAGAGATCTGGAACCACTCTCAAACATCCTGACAATATATACATAAAATATAACTTAAAGTATAAGAAAGATAATGGAATGCTAAATGAATTGCATTTTATTGATAGACAAATGCGTATGTGGTTTACAAACTAAAACCGTGTACGGGGTTTACAAACTAAAACCGTGTATGGGGTTTACAAACTAAAACCGTGTACGGGGTTTTTTATATTCTAAACCGCGTATGGGGTTTTAGTTTTTAAACCGCGTACATGGTTAGTATACTTTAAACCCTATATGCGGTTTAGCTTTGGTTAGGATCAGAAAAATGGACCTAAACGTGTATGGGGTTCTTTAAATTTGAATTACCTCGTGCACGTTTTGTTGTTTTTCATGTTTTTTTTTTGGTGTGTCCACTTTTCTGACCACCATCTTTGTGCACTTACCCTGAGGTGGGGTCCCAATAACCAGAGGAGTGACAATTTCCAGATCAACTACTCCTTTTCCTTTGTCAACCTCAGTAAACTTAGCCTTTGTACTCCCAGCATCCTTCTTCTCTCCCTCATCCCCTTTATATTTTTCATTGATGTTGCCATTTGGTGTAGTATCAACCTGTTGGATCTCAGGGGTTGCAAAGCTATCCACCACCGGTCTTAGTATCAAGTGTAGAGTTATCTTGATCTTCCGGATGTTCCTAAGTCTAAGTTTTATCCTTCTGACCACTGGAAACACCTTGTTTTTCTTTCAGCCGAGAGGACTTAAATGCATCCTTGTACAGGGGATCATGTTGAATGATTTTTCTCCATATATCCTCTGTCTCTTTCCTCACCTCTTCCACCTTCCCAATCATTAGTTTGTTCACTCTGTTCTTCTAAATTCTTTTTTATTAACCTCCTCAATCTACCTCTTGGCTTCATAATGAGTGATATAGGTACATACATTTATTATCTCTCTCCATCTCTTTATTAGTTTTGCTAGTTGTCATTCTCCTTGCATCAATAAGATTGTACAGATCCTTGGGAATTCTCTTCTCCAGCTCAATTAATGTTTTGCAAAAACTGTTTAAATATAGTACAACTGATTCCTCAACCTTTCTTTGATAAACCTCATTCAAATTCACATCACACACTCCAATATTCTTCAGATTTCCATCTATAATTATCTCATCAATCAAATGATTTGGGTAAGTGCACCAAGATGGTGAACAAAAAGGGGGGTATAAGTGGTCACTTTAAAAAAAAACCAGGTAAACCTGAACTTCAAAAAGATATTTGAAGGTCATGCACTCAAAACAAGGAGTTGAGAAAAGATTAAGAATTGTATTACTCTAAATCTAGTTTCTAAACTACTAAAGTTTTTTAAAATTGGATAAGATTAAGAGGGTCAAACCTCTCGTGCACAAAAAAATATTCCTGGTTTTTTTTAGAAAAACATAACATAGCTGTTTTCATGCGCTGCACAAAATATATAGTTAGATTTAGTATTTTGCAAAACCTTTTGGTAGGATGATAGGTAAGAGTGATATCTAGAAGTTGTGTATTTTTTTGTAATTTTCCGTTGAGTATTTTTTTTATGATTTTTTTAAGTGACCGCATCCTAAAAATTTGGTACATGTTTGTGCGCTGGGCATAACTTACATCAAAATAATTGAAAATGCAAACCTTTTTTTTTTTAAATGTATAGAATCTAGTGTAGAATAATAATATGTAATTTATTTTAAATTTGGTCAAGTATATCAAAAGTTATAAAAAAAATGGTAGACATATGTCTGTGAGGACTGTCAAGGCACTAGTAAAGAAAATTAAAGTTCACTGTGCTAATGTTGTCCAAAAATAGAAAACTTTATATGTTCAGAAAACTGAGAAGACGTGTGAGATTATGGTGGAATATTAGAGATACCCACTTGATCATTTGTCAACTTGATGAAGACGAAGTTGATAAATCATGTTGGAAGATGAAAAAACGTGTAAAGGGACAAAAATGGGGGGAAAATGGGCTTGCAAGCCTTAGGGTCATTTTCCAACCCTCTTACCAAGCCAAAATCTGCACGGGGTTTGAAAAGAAAAAAGTACTATTCACAGTTCTACATAGCCCGTACGTGTTATGTAGAACTAAAACCATTATTTTGTGTTTCACAAAACCTATACAGGTTATGAAGACATAATAATGTATTCTTGTAAACTTAGCATTTACTACACATATGTATAGACATACATATATAATATGTGTTTATGTATGTATATATGTATATCTATAGTTATATATGCATATATTTATATAGGTATATGTTTATATACATGCATGTCTCTCTTCTTTCCCTCTCTCTCGTCTTCCTTACCCCATCAACGTCTTTGTCTATTATGAGCCCTAATTATCCTCCTTGAGTTCTATCTCATCTCTCTCCCCCTCACACTTCTCTCTTTGTCGAGTCTCTCACCCTTTTCTCCTTCTCATTCTCTCTCTACCTCATGTCTCTCACCCTTTTCTCCTTCTCATTCTCTCTCTACATCATCTCTCTCTCTCTCTCTCTCTCTCTCTCTCTCTCTCTCCCTCTCTCTCTCTCTCTCGTTATCCTATCCTATTCTAACCCTCTCCCCCTTCTCTCTCTTTCTCTCCCTCTCCCCCCTCTCCCTCCCCCTCTCATTATCTTATCCTATTCTCTCTCTCCCCCTCCCCCTCTCTTGACCCTACTCTCTCTCTCTCTCTCTCTCTCTCTCTCTCTCTCTCTCTCTCTCTCTCTCTCTCTCTCTCTCTCTCCCTATTTCTATCCCTCTCTTCCTATCCCATTCTCTTTGTCTCTAACTCTCTCTCCCTCCCTCTCTCCTTATCCTATTCTATCCCTCTCTTCCTACACCATACTCTCTCTCTCTCTCTATTCCTCTCCCTCTCTTAATCCTATTCTCACCCTCTCTCCCTTCTCTTTATTTACCCCTCTCTCTCTCCTTCTATCACTCTCTCCACTTACTATTTGGTTCCTAGTTCTACATATCTCGTACGGGTTCTTACCTCTCTCTCTCTCTCTCTCTCTCTCTCTCTCTCTCTCTCTCTCTCTCTCTCTCCTTTTCCCAATCTCCCTCTCTCCCTCTCCCCCTCTCCTTATCCTACTCTCTCTCTCAATCCTTTTCTCACCCTCACCCTCTCTCTCTCTCTCTCTCTCTCTCTCTCTCTCTCTCATTTTCCCAATCTCCCTCTCCCCCTTTCCTTTTCCCAATCTCCCTCTCTCCCTCTCCTTATCCTACTCTCTCCCTCTATCCTTACCCTACTCTCTCTCTCTCTCTCTCTCTCTCTCTCTCTCTCTCTCTCTCTCTCTCTCTCTCTCTCTCTCTCTCTCTCTCTCTCTCTCTCTGCCTTCCCCTCTCCTTATCCTATTTTATCCATCTCTTCCTACCCCCTACTCTCTTTCTCTCTTCCTCTCCCTCTCTTAATACTATTCTCTCTCTCTCTCTCTCTCTCTCTCTCTCTCTCTCCCCACTTCCTATTTGGTTCCTAGTTCTGCATAACCCGTACTCTCTCTCTCTCTCTCTCTCTCCCCACTTCCTATTTGGTTCCTATTTCTGCATAACCCGTACGGGTTATGCAGAACTAAGGCCAAAACTTCCTCAAAACCCATACAGGTTTCTTAAAAATATAATGTTTCTCAAAATTCGTATGGGTTTTGAGGATATTTTTGTTTTTTTAAGTGTTTTTGGCTAGGCTTGGTGTTACCAAGCCTAGCATGTTTTTGAATTTTCAAAACATGCACCAGTTATGAAAATTTTCATTTTTTTGCATGTGGCCACTTTTTTGTCCACCATCTTGGTGCACTTGCCCATCTACAGATAATGAAGGAACAATCATAGATTTACCTTGTTTAATTCTAGACTCAGGTTGAGTTTTAACCTTCCTTTCTCTTTTAGGTCTTCCAACAGGGGCAGGATCAAATTTTGCTTTCTTACTCTATTGGGCTCCACTAGATTGTGGCTTCCTCACCACTTTAAAAAATTCTCCTATCTTCTTTGCCTTTCTTGCTTCCTCCTCAAATTTTGTTTCAGAAGCTACTAGAGATACTACAACATAGGTCATTTTAGGCTTCTCCTTCTACTTCAACACACCTTTCCCAGATGGGCTAGGTCTGTTACAAGTGAGGTTGTCATTGTAAAAAAAGATCAACCTATTAATGTCCAATATAACCACTAGACTTATAGAATCCACAAGAGGATATTAAACCATGTCGTGAACCCTCACAAGGGACGTTGGCCCACTGCCAACAATACCCCTCCCAACATCACTCACCGTGACCTGCATGATTCGAACCTGTGTGTTGGTATAAGTTGGAGATTGTTGGCATTTTTCCTGAAGATTGAATTAATGATATGTTATGTTATCATTGATCTCAATAAACCAGTTATGATGTTAAGATATCACCTTATGATGTTGTTATGATATTGTAATAATGTTATATGTTGTATTGCAAACCAGTAGAAGGAGCTAGCAAAGGGTAATGCAAGCGGTAGGGTGAGTTTGTATTGAAAACTAGTATTACTTATGTTATGGAGAGTTAAACTGGTAACACTACCTGTAGAAGATATCCAAACCCTAACCGATGGTGAACGAAAAAGATTATTAACCATATGCATGTTGATTGATGAATGTTTTAAATGTTTCTTGGCATATAGAGACAATAATTTAAGTCTTGGGATTGAGAATGTTCATTGCATCTAATGCAAACTGTGTGAAGAGTTACAGAGTTTGATGAAGCGGTAATCAAGGAGCAGTCAATAATATCTTGAGTGATGTGCATTGATTTCTATGTTATCTACTATGTAATCGAACGGTCATACTTGAACCGACTTGTTTGTAATCTCTATGAGATGTTTAGGTTTGTGATGTGTTACAGATCTGATGATTTGTTTATAAGGTCGATGAGTTATTTTGTTTGTTGGTTGACAAAGTTATATTTGAGAGTGAGAGAGTGGTTGTCGAACCTGATAATGTATCTGCAACATGTGTAATAGAAGATAGGAGCACGACAAGGATCTGAACAAGCAAGTGCAGTTCTATTTAAATAGATCAGCAAACCCCTATTGTTTTCTAACAATTACAATAGTTAAATCCCCTAACCGGGTAAGCTCTAACAAGCTTCTTTATTCAAATCCTCTAACTAGGTGATCCATTAGCTTGGAATCTAAATCCTCCATTGAGGTTACTCCTTATAGGGTATTGCTTTTAGTAGGGCATTATAGTCAATCCCTTAACTGGGTGGTCCCTAATAGGATCTATTCTTAACAAGAATTTTTGTAAAAGCTTTAACAGGCTAAAGCTCCTAGCAGGGCGAACTTTAGAAGAGTTTAGAATACTTGTGGGTATTCATCCCCACTGTGGTTTTTCCCATTTGGGTTTCCATGTCAAAAATATTGTGTCAAGTGGTGAATGTTTTTGTGGTTATGTTTATTGTTGAATTGCTTAACTACTAAATCCACTTTGATTTGTTATGACAACCATCAGCAAACTGAAACATGTTTTAACTACGGTCAAGTTAAGTATTTGAGTGGTCAAGATAAAAGGTTTTGTAAGTTTCAAGTTGTTTTACTGTTATCTGTTATAACAATCAACCGGTTAATCTTGTTAGTATTATTGCATTGAAGTTCAGTGATGAAACCAGTCAGTTTAATGTTTGTCTAGAGAGGTTGATTTTAAGTTTGGTGAAAGTGTATCAAGTTTTCTATCTAATGATTCAACCCCCCCCTCTCAGTAGTTGACTGGATCCTTATTCTTTCATCATACCATCAATTAGTATCAGAGCATTTCAGGTCCTCTAAGGTCTAAGCCTTACAACTTGAGGTAAAGATCTTGTAGATCATGATGAAGAAGGAAGGTCTGAAGTTTAACAAAGAAAACTACAAGATATGGAGTGATTGAATGAAAATTTATATCAAGAGTCTTGGAAGTCAATACTGGGAACATGTTGTTAATCAATATGTTGCACCTAGTGGGACTATGACTAATGATTAGAAGAAAGAGCAACAGGAAAACAATCAAGCTTTAGAAGCTATTATCAGTTCTTTGTCCGATGCAGAATATGTTGATGTCCATGGTCTAGAGACTTCTTTTCAAGTATGGAAGAAACTTGAAGAAATCTACAATGGTGATGAGCATGTGAATATTGCCAAATAAGAGATTCTAGAAGGTAAATTTGATGACATGCGGATGGTTGAAGGTGAAAATATCCAACAGTTTAGTTAGAGGATAAAAGAGATAGTCAGTGAGATCAAGTGTGTTGGTGGTAAAGTTGAAGATGCCACAGTGATTAGCAAGGTGCTGAGGACCCTGCTATCGGTCTATGTTATCCGAGTTACAGCCATTCAGGAGTTAAATTCAATTGATAAAACTAAGGTAACTATGGATTCCATCATTGGTAAGCTTACTGCTTTTGAATTAAATGGTTATGATGGTAGTGCTCATAAATTCGAGTCTGCATTTAGAGCTTCAGTTTTTAATCCATTTGTAAGAAAAAGTAGAGATGCCAATCACTGTTATGAATATAGATCCAATAGAGATGTTGATGATGAAGATGGCCTTGTTGATCTAGAAGCATTGTTGGCTAAGTGGTTGCCTTTAGGTACCAGTAAGTACAGAGGTAAACTACCTTTGAAATTCTTTGCTAGTAATAATATTAGACACATAGCAGCAAACTATCCTAATGGTGACAGTGAGCATAAGCGTGACAAGTTCAAGAAGTACAAAGGGAAAGGAAAAATAGATTGTCTTATTGCTATCAATAGTGGTATCACTGATGAGGAATTTGAGGGTGATGCTAATGACAACATTGTCTTTGTTGCCATCAAAGAGGAGACATCTGATCAGAAGGCATTAGTGTCTCGCATGGATAGTTCTAATGATTGGATCATTGATAGTGGTTGTTCACACCACATGACCGGTGACCGGACCAAATTTATTTCTCTGAAGGAATTTGATGGAGGAGTTGTGAGATTTGGTAATGACTCACCTTGCATGGTAAAAGGTAAGGGAACTATTTCTCTTAATGGAAAGAGTAGTGCAAATGATGTCTACTAGGTTGAAGGATTAAAGTACAATCTTTTGAGTGTTGCACAACTCAATGACAAAGGTTATCCATTGGAGTTTAAGAATGGTATATGAAAAATCTATGGGATTAAAGGTGAACTGATTGCAACCGGCAAGTAGACTAAAGGTAACCTATTTCATCTGAATCCTAAAGTCAACAATTGTTTAGTTGCTAAGATAGATAATTGGCTTTGGCATAAGATATTTTGTCATATAAATTTTGATAACATTGTTAAAGTGAGTAAGTCCAAGTCTGTGAGAGGTTTTCCATAATTGGACAAACCGGTGAATGCTTTGTGTAAGGAATGTCAGTTGGGAGAAATGACAACCTCAACTTTCAAGAGCAATTCCTTCTCAGCAGAACACTTGTTAGATCCGGTTCATACAGATCTTTGTTGACCCATAAGGACTAAAAGAATTCAAGGTGATAAATATTTTATGATCTCCACTGATGATTGTTCAAGAATGATGTAGGTCACATTCTTGAAGGATAAGTCAATATTTTGGTAAGTTCATGGGATTCAGGGCCTTAGTAGAAAAGGAAATTGGCATGAAGATAAAGTGTCTAAGGATGGATCAAGGCAGTGAATTTACTTCTGAGGAATTCACTAGGTATTGTGAAGAAAATGGCATCAAAAGGCATCTTTCTACACCGAGGACACCATAGAAGAATGGTATTGCAGAGAGGAACAACAGGTCAGTTGTTGAAGCTTCTAGAATGATGTTGATTCAAGGAGGTGTAGCAAAAACTTTTTGGAGAGAAGTTGTCAGTACAATTGTCTACACTATGAACTAGATACTGGTAAAAAGAGGTAAGGACAAGACTCTTTATGAGTACTGGTATGGTAGATCACCTAATGTTAGTTATTTTAAGATATTTGGTAGTAAATTTTTTATTAAGAGAGGTGACTATGTCAGCAAGTTTGAGGCTAGGAGTGATGAAGGCATATTTCTTGGTTACTCCACCAAGAGTAAGGTCTATAAATGTTCCAACAACTGAACTCATAGAATCATTGGAAGTGTTGATGTTTGAGTGGATGAGAATCCTGAAGTCTCAAGGGAGGCCAACATGGAGAAAAAGGAAGAAGATCCTTGCATTCTATTTTTGGAGCCAGAACCAGCGAAACCTGAAACTGGTAAAGAGAATGTTGATGTGCCAGTCCAGCCAAAACAGGTTGAATTAGACTCTGATGATGACAACAAAGAAGAACCTGAAGATAATGATCATATTATTCTGAGGTATGTGAGACTCAATCATAATCCTGACCAGATTATTGGAGATAAAAATGTTAGAGTGCTAACCAGAAGAAGAATCAGAGAGAATTCTTGCATGATCTCAACTATTGAGCCTAGAACTGCCAAGGAAGCATTTGGTGATGATCATTGGATCAAAACTTTGGAGGAGGAGATAGATCAAATTGAGAAGAATAACACATGGACCCTAGTACCCAGACCAGTGAATTAGAATGTGATAGGTACTAAGTGGGTGTTTAGGAACAAGCTAAATGAAGATGGAGTAGTAGTCCGAAACAAGGATAGATTAGTTTGCAAAGGTTATGCACAGGAAGACGGAGAAGACTATAGTGAGACTTTTGCACCAGTTGCTAGACTTGAAGGTGTCAGGACTCTACTTTCTTTTGCATCACATAAGGGTTTTAAAGTATATCAAATGGATGTGAAACCGACATTTTCGAATGGAATACTGGAAGAAGAATTGTACATTGATCAACCTGATGGTTATGCTTTGACTGATGATAGAGATAGTATTTAAACTACACAAAGCACTATATGGTTTAAAGAAAGCACCAAGAGCATGGTATGAGAGGCTACATTCACACCTGATGAAGATAGTTTTTCAAAAAACCAGTGAAGATAGCAACATATATTTCAAATCTGAAGGAGATAAGATACTCGTGAGTGAAGTGTTTGTAGATGATATTATATTTGGAGGAAATGATGACATGAGCAATGAATTTGAAAATGTAATAAAAATGAGTATGAAATGTCTCTAGTGGGATAGATAAACGATTTCATAGGCTTGCAAATTCAGCAGATGAAGAGTGGTATTTTTATCACATAGTCTAAGTATGTGAAAGAGGTGTTAAAGACATTTGGTATGAGTGACTTTAAACCATTTGGGACACTAATGGTCACAGGTTGTAAACTGTCTAAGGAAGATGATACCAAGTCTATTGATGAAAAGGAGTATAGGTCAATGATATGGAAGTTACACTATGTTGTTCACAGCAGACTGGATATAGCTCATGTAGTTGGTCTAGTTGCAATATTTCAGAAGAATCTGAAAGAAACACACCTGATAGAAACCAAGAGAATATTTAGATATTTGAAAGGTACTGTTGAATATGATTTATTGTATCCATATGCAGGTAAATTTGATTTGAAGGTGTATATAGATGCAACTTGGGGAGGTAATGTTGATGATACAAAAAGCACAACTGGTGGAGTTTTCTTTCTTGGAGGAAGGCTTGTATCTTGGAGTAGCAAGAAGTAGAGTTGCATATCTCAGTCTACTATTGAAGCTAAGTTTGTTGTAGCTTATATGAATTGTACCCAAGCTATTTGGATGAAACACATTTTGGAAGGATTCAAGATGAAGTTTTCTAAATTGGTAAAGATCTTATGCGACAACACCAGTGCCATAAATATTTCAAAGGACCCGGTGATGCATGCTAGGACCAAGCATATTGAATTGAAGTGTCATTTCTTGAGAGAAAAAGTGTAGAGTAAAGATGTGATATTGGAGCATGTTTCTACCAAGGAGGAGCTTACAGATATCTTTACTAAACCTCTATCTAAGACTACTTTTGAGTATCTTAGAAGTAAACTAGGGGTTGTACCCCTTCATGAGGTCAATTGAGCATGATGTAGGAATACACCAATCCTAGAGCTACTTGCAGTATTTTACAACAGGATAGGTGTAGAGTGGAGTTATTCCACAGGGGGAGCATCAGTTGCAAGTTGATGTTGACCAAGTGAAGTTTGACATTGCATGTTTTACTTTTCACTTTGGCATTTTTGTCAAAGGGGTAGAAGAAATATAAGACTATGAGGAGTATTGTATGCTTATGGTAAAATGTAAACCTAGATTCCTATACACATAATCACAATCAAGGGTATTGATATTTGTATTGCCATCAATGCCAAAGGGGGAGATTGTTGGTATAAGTTGAAGATTGTTGGCATTTTACCTGAAGATTGCATTAATGATATGTTATGTTGTCATTGATGTCAATAAACCAGTTATGATTTTAAGATGTCAGCTTATGATTTTGTTATGATATTGTAATAATGTTATATGTTGTATTCTAAACCGATAGAAGGCGCTAGCAAAGGGTAATGCAACTGGTAGGAAGAGTTTGTATTGAGAACTGGTACTACTTATGTTATGGAGAGTTGAACTGATAACCCTACCTATAGAAGATATCCAAACCCTAACCGATGGAGTTGAAGCAGATTATGATCAATGGTGAACGACAAAGATTATGACATGTATGCATGTTGATTGATGAATGTTCTAAATGTTTCTTGGCACATAGAGACAATGGTTTCTGTCTTGGGATTGAGCAAGTTCATTGAATCTAATGAAAACTATGTGATGTGTTATAGAGTTCAATGAAGTAGAAATCAAGGAGCGGTCAAGAATATCTTGAGTGATGTGCATTGGTTTCCATGTTATTTACTATGTAATCCAATGGTCATACTTGAACCGACTTGTTTGTAATCTCTATGAGATGTTTAGGTTTGTGATGTGTTACTGACCTGATGATT
The DNA here is from genome assembly GCF_030272615.1 of Cryptomeria japonica. NCBI lineage: Eukaryota > Viridiplantae > Streptophyta > Pinopsida > Cupressales > Cupressaceae > Cryptomeria > Cryptomeria japonica. The sequence continues at coordinate 226,581,702 of NC_081406.1, forward strand.
TGTTTATAAGGTCGATGAGTTGTTTTGTTTGTTGGTTGGAAAAGTTGTAGTTGAGAGTGAGAGAGTGATTTCCGAACCTAATAATGTATCTGCAACATGTGTGATGGTAGATAGGAGAATGAAAAGGATATGAACAAGCAAGTGTAGTGCTATTCAAACAGATCAACAAACCCCTATTGTTTTCTAACAATTACAGTAGTTAAATCCCCTAACCGAGTAAGCTCTAACAAGCTTCCTTATTCAAATCCTCTAACTAGGTGATTCATTAGCTTGGATTCTAAATCCTCCACTGAGGTTACTCCTTACAACGTATTTCTTTTAATAGGGAATTATAGTCAATCCCTTAACTGGGTGGTCCCTAATAGGATATGTTCTTAACATGACTTTTTGTAAAAACTTTAATAGGCTAAAGCTCCTAACAGGGTGAACTTCAAAATATTTCATAATACTTGTGGGTATTCATCCCCACCGTGGTTTTTCCCATTTGGGTTTCCACATCAAAAATATTGTGTCAAATGGTGAATGCTTTTGTGGTTATGTTTATTTTTGAATTGCTTAACAGCTAAATCCACTTTGATTTGTTATGACAACCAATAGCAAACTGAAACATTTTTAACTACTATCAAGTTAAGTATTGAGTGGTCAAGATAAAAGGTTTTGTAAGTTTCAAGTTGTTTTACTGTTATCTATTATAATAGTCAACCGGTTAATCTTGTCAGTATTATTGCATTTGAAGTTCAGTGATGAAACCAGTCGGTTTAATGTTTGCCTAGAGAGGTTGATTTTAAGTTTGGTAAAAGTGTATCAAATTTTCTATCTACTGATTCACCCCCCCCTTCTTTGTAGTTGACTAGATCCTTATTCTTTCATCATACCATCATTGTGACCAAGCTCTAACACCACTTGTTACAAGTGCAGTTGTGATTGCACTAAAAGATCGACCTATCAATGCCCGATACAACCACTAGACTTATAGAATCCATGGGAGGTTGTTAAACCATGTTGTGAATCCCTGCAAGGGACACTGGGCCACTACCAACAAGGTTCTACAGATTGTGCCACTGGAGCAAGATCAGACTTGGTCTTTTTAGGTTTGAGCTTGGACAGAACTGGAGCAGCCTTAGGCATCCTGGTTTCCTCTTTGGCCTCCTTCTGTGCATATATTTCTCTTTCTTTCTTCACCCCCTCCTAGGTGAATCCCATCTAAGCTACCAACTCCTCATTCATCTTTGTAACTTTCCTTTTTTTGGCAGGTGTAGTGAATTGATTGTGAAATTCAAAGTATTTTTCCTTGAATGTTTTGAATCTCCCTTCTTTAGGGTCCATCGGTTGACTCAATAAATATTGAGCATATGCCTCAAGTGTAATGGAGTCAACTTCATACCCCATGGGCATGATCCATATTGTTCTGGGTTCCACCACTTCCATTTGGCATTGATCTTTGTCTACCATTAAGCAAATGGTTTTCTCATACTTTTCAATAATTTCCTTAGCAATCCTCTCTCTGCTTTTCATTGTTTCTTGGAAAGATTTTATTTATCCCTAGAGAGAATATATTCTCATTTTTACATCACCAATTCCCCATAACCCTTATTTAATTTTCATGGCCACCAGTCTATCATAGGCCCATTGGACCTTTCCTTTCACACCGGGTATCTTGTTCAAGAAGTATAAGGCCAAGCAAATAAAATGTGTCTCATATTTGAAAGTGTTCTTTTAATCCTACTTAATTTTTTTCAAATTTCTTAACAATTAATTTAGGAGGGCTAAACATAGGTCATACCTTTTGTCTTCGTTCAACATCTGATAGGTAGAGTAAATAGCAGTACCAGAGATAGAGTTGTACTTGCTTGACTAGTAAACATTGTAACTAAATACCATCAATGCAAATTTTACATCATTCTCCAATATATAGCTTATGGACATAGCTTTATTTGTAGGTCCCGAGGAGAACTGAGATGGGGGGGGGGGTTAATCAGTTGTCCAATAAATTCAAACAAAAATCTTATTAACCAACTTATTGCTTAATACCGGTAAAATAGTTAGTTGTGCCGATAAATAGAGTTAACAGAAAATGCTTGTATCGGTAAGAATTAATGCATGAAACATAAGCACAAAGTCATCCACAACACATGACACAAACATTTGTATGTGGAAACCATGTAAGGGGAAAAACCACGATGGGAAACCTTACCCACAATTAGATGATACTACTACATATAGTAAGTGTACAAAGAGGGGTCTGCACATGCAGAAAGGCCAACAGCCTAGAGCTCACTGCTCAAACACAAATGGGAGTCACACTGACTACAGTTGGATGGTTAAATCCAATGAGAATGTACTGCACAAAATAGCATCTTCATATGCTGGATTCAGTACTGATGTAATGCTGATATGCTTCTACAAAAACCTAACTTCACCTTCAAATGATGTCTTCGTGTATATCTCTGCTTGATCTTGCATATATCCTTCCTTAAATCTTTTTCGCATTCCACATTTGATCTTACAAATAAGATCTTACATTTATACCATACCTTAAGACCAATTTTAGTAGGTCAGCTCTACAAGATATTACAATAAAACATTCTACAAATAATACAATATCTGATGCAATAATCGATTGAACATGTCGGCTTAATGCATTTACAACAATAATAAATCATCTCCATAGCGTGCCATGCTGATCTGGAAAAGATAAACCTGTCGGTGTAACCCTAGATAACCTGGACCTATTTGTCGGTAAAAGCAAATATGCAAATAAGAATATACCAATGATATTACTTCAAGAAAAAGTGTCCACATGATGTATTCGACATTACCAAGTGTCTTCCATGTCATTGCAGGTACTGGTGAACATTATATCCTGTCGGTTAACCATATACCAGTGATTGTTGAGCATTTTACTGATTGCCGGTGAATGTTGCTAGATCTCCAAAGTAGGTGTATTTATCAAGTGTTGACATCAATGACAAAACCATACCAAAATACCAACAATCTCCCCCTTTGGCATTGATGGCAACACACGATGGAAAAACCATCAAAGT